>NW_026859314.1:0-10831 GCF_026571515.1 Ruditapes philippinarum
TAGAGTCCTGATGTGTATTTAGGTAAACCTAGAAATATCAACGCAGTTTTTAAGATTTTATAAAATGTAAAGTTAACACGGATTTTTTTCCTTTTAATTTTTAAAAGCTTTTTTAAAATTTTTTTGAAAAGAGAAAGGGTGAAAAACATGTAAAAATTAAAAGTAAGCGTATTTTTGAATGTTTTAAAATAAATACAAAAACAAGCCCGTTGTTTTGTATCTTTCAAATCAATCAATAAAAAAATTTTCATTGCCTTTTGGGACTTTCTTAAATACATGTACATAATTTACAGATTTCTAATTATCATAAAACATTTTAAAAATTATTAGATCGCATATTTTTAGGGAGGGCATATTGCCTGCTTCCCTTTAAAAAAATTTAATTTTGTTGAATCCGAAAGGGGGACTTTTTTTGGCAAAAAAAATAAATAAAAATATAAAAATTTTTAATTTTTTTTAAACTTTTTTTGTGGTTTAAGCCACCAAAAATGAAAAGGGTAAAATGGGATTGCCAAGGAAGACCTCATTTGTTTTTTTTCAGGCACAGGGGCACCTGGCAGACCCCCAATTTCCGTAAGCTTGTTAGATAGTTTATCACCGAAATATTTAAAGTGCAACTTTAAAAAAATTTTTTCAAACCCAAAAAGGTAAGGAAAATTTTTTTAAAAAATGATACCTTAAATTTTTGAATACGAAAGAGTGAAAAAAAAAGATACATATTTTATCTTTTTTTAAAATGTTTTTTTTTAATTTAAAATTTTATCCATAATAAAGATTTTTATGCATTAAAGAAAAACAGATTTGTTTTTGAGAATTTCAAACTGTAAAGTTTTTTAACCCCAGGTCCCTTTTTTATTACCTGAAAATTTAAAACACTTAGCTTGTGGGCAACATCCCCCCCCGATTTCCAATAAAATGATCAAAAATCTCTTGTCTCGTAACCAGGAAATTTTTGTAATCATGCGTGTGCGTTACGGTGCCTTTGAATTCATCTAACCAGGGAAATAAGGTATATTTTTCTCAGCGTGGTGCCCAGTACAAACAAGCACTCCATCGAACACGTGTGTTTTTTGTGTCTCCTGTTGACTGTCTCTTGTAACAATCTGCCATGTACCATCAGTTTTGAAACTATTCGTTGGTTTCACTGATGTAACCTAAAATGTTATACATGATATTCTCAGTTCTTTACTATTATACATTTCATATCATTTGGTCTATATCTGTCTAAACTAATTTCTTCATGCATAAATAATGTATCATTTTAATTGATGTATACAGATATATTTTTGATTTATACATTATAATTAACAAATACTTGATAACGGTATGGTATATCATTATAAAGCTGATATCAAAATTTATACTTCCGTATTGAAGTGCATATGTTTCTTGAGTCCAAACTCGTCTGCGTACATGTGAAAATACTTGTCCACATATCTATTATGCATATATATATGAGAGACTTCTCCTGGGATATGGAAATCAACTGAACACATCATTCCTTTGATTATTATCACAAGTAGATTTCATCAACACATGCCTGACTTCCTCCACATCTTCTGTGTAATGCCATAATCCACTTATATAGTTACCCCTCTCAAAACATACAGGTTCAAGTCCCTCGTCAAGACAGCATTTGATAGCTGTTAAGCCACTAGCACCTGCCCCGATCACTGCTACACGTTTGATATTGATATTTCCTGACATTTTGCCTTCAATGAAACGTTTATTTATGGTGTAATATCATTATCTTACTGAACATTCGAGAGGGATCCATTGACACTGTGCATACTAAATAATGAACTCCTGATTATATAATATACGTAGTATTTATCAATGTTTATAGTGCAAGCTACACATTAAGTATTGTAGTGTTCTAAATAAGCATCATTTTCACAATCTGATTAAAAAGAGAACGAATTAAAATTTAAAGTCCATCGGACTAAAATGAATTCTAAAATCTGTGTTTTTTGTTGTAATTATTGAATTCAAGGTGGCAAAATGTATCTACGCACCGATTAATCGCTCTCAAGGAGTTACATAAAAGAATGCCGAATGCTGCGCCGATGTAAACATTTACTCGTGTATTTAGTCCTTAAATGAGATATGCGACTCCTATAGTGCTAGCAAGCTCTGATATTAATTTTTAACACCCTTGTGTATACTATCATATATGAACCGCGCCATGACAAAACCAACGTTATGCTTTTGCGACCAGCATGGATCCAGACCAGTCTGTGCATATGTGCAGTCTGATCAGGATCCATGCTGTTCGCTATCAGTTTCTCTACTTGAAATAGGGTTTGTAAGCGAAAGCATGGATCCTGATCAGACGGCGCGGATCTATGACGGTCGCAAACCCATTACGTTTGTTTTGTCGTGACCCGGCTCATATAATTTTTCTATTATATAAATAAATTTGCCAAACACACACACCCGTATATACTATCATATATAATTTTCAATTATATAAACAAATTTAATTGATTAATAAATAAATTTTGAAAATTATATAATTATGATAGTATATACGTGATGTGTCTGGGAAAAAAGGGAAATATTTCGGGCAGTTTGTGTTAAATGGGTATAATTTATTTTATGATTATTTAATGACTCTGGTGCCAGTGGAATGATATGGAAAAAAGCAGTGTGACTGAGAAATACAATTTTAGGAAATTCGAAAAATTAAAACAGTCATTCAGTCTCCTTTAGTATTCTTTTTTGAAACATTGGCAGCTAGAATAAAACTAAATCGTCAAAATGTAGTGAATACTAATTGAACGGAAATCAGTATGGAAAGACTATTAGAATTAATACAAAAAAAATTGATAACAAAATTGATAGGTGAAAAAAGTTATTAGGTAAGGAAAAGACTTAGTGAAAACTTATTGGCCCAACGTCTTATTTAGAACATCGATACTAATATTGTTTTGTTAGGACACGCCTTGAATTGTGTTATCATCTTACAATAAACAGAGAATGACGAGATGGTATAAAATGGCAAACAAACACCGGACCAGAAAGTGTGCAGATATTCTGGCCCTCATGTTTAAATCTGCCGGTGTAAAGTGACGTTGTAAAGTGACCCCCTAGAATAATGACCCCCCGGTCATTATGTTATATAAAATAGTGACCCCTTCTATAAAATAGTGACCCCCTTTTATATAAAATAATGACCCGCAACTTTATCTTGACCCCAACCTAAAAATATCTGTAAAGTTAACGTCATATTACAATTGCGTATACGTGTTGTTGCTGTTGTTGTGTCTGTTGCTGCTTGGTTGTACTGCTGCTGCCACTGCCGCGATAACAGCTGGTAAAACAAAGATTAAATTCAGAGGTCCCGCTAAGAATAAGCGAACATCTAATAAAAATAAAATGAAATTTAAAGAATAAAATGTTAATGCAAATTGTTTCGGTTAGGAATGAGTTCAAAGCCCAGAGCAAAGCAATCTTTTTTTTTTCTTTTTTTTCCTTCATATTTTTCCTTCATTTAGGCAATTCAGCTATATATCGGCCATCATCTTTTTATAGGTAAATAGGTATTTTGACAGAAGAAATCAGTTCTTTATGATCACTTAATATAAGAACTAAATGTAACACATACCGTGCATATGAAGCAACCATTCATCACATGAATTTTCTACGAGCTACACTCTTACTCAATTGTATATGCAGTGATATAGCGTTCGTTTCGTAAATTTCGGATTCCGGACAAGTCGTTTTAATCACATATTTAGTTATTTGCTTCGTAACATTTCAATTTCATGAATGTTATATTTCATTAACATAGAGCTACTTGAGAACATGAAGTTTCACTGATTTGTATATAGCATAATTTAAGTCAGCTTAAGGAGATAAATGACCTGTTTGACATTTTGTTATTTAAGAAATATTCTAACACAGCCCGCATTTCCCCCTATTGAACATAGAAGGATATTATGCAATAAAATCACTGTTGATGTTCTTTATTTAGACATGTGACGTAACCATTAGACATGTGACGTAAAAATGCGACGCGCTGAAAAAAATAAGTACGGAAACAAATTAGGCCCAATTTAGCTTTATATCAGGCACGACAGCATTTATTTGTTGATATCGTGTTAGGATCGAAATATATCCAAATCTGTGATTTTATATCGCTTGATTAAATGACTGTTTGTCGTTTGGTTGCGTATGGCGGCTGATTTTGGCCATTCGTGTTTTATAAAACGTCGCCCCGCACTTCCGCTAATTAGCGTTTTTTCGTCGCTCGACCTTGCCGTTTTATTCATTCAATCTCGCTCCGCGGCACCTCGGGTCGAAGATTTATTTATTTAACTTCGCCCCCGCGGCCCCGCTTATTAGCATGTTTTCGCTCCGCGCCCCGCCATTTTAACTTCTTAATTCTCGGCTTTTCGCTTGACGGCGTCGCGGAACGAAAACACAAGTGGCACAAATCAGCCACCATAGTGGCGTATAATAAAATTCTTCGCATTCACATATATTATTTCTGAAATATAAAAAATTAATAAAAAACATCACCTACTTAATTAAAAATGCAAAAAAAACAACAACAATGTTTCACCAAAAAAAGGTGTAAGGGCACGTGTTAACATGGAAAAACTAGTTTTTAGGTTCCACGGGGTGTCATCATTTTTTGTTAACCTTTTCCCTCATATAGACGTGTGTCCCTACCCCCTTTTTGAGACCTCAAACAGTGACAAAGTGCCCTATTTAGGTCCCAAACACTGTTTATGGTTTGAGAAATGTTGTTAAAAAAGTGACCACTTTTTCGGCGCCGTCCCCTATCGAGATGGTACATCAGGGGCTTTCCAAGGGGGATGTTCCCCTTCTGTTTGGAGGGGTTTGAAGGGGGCGGTAGTCCCCCTCATCGCCAAGAAAATTTTGGACATGTGACAGGCTAAAAATGACCTCAGGTCGATATTAGGGTAACTGCTAACCGGCGCTGAAAAGCCCTTTACTCTATCTCAATTCATTGAGAAGATATCAGTTTTGATGGAAAAAAAAACAATGCAAAATAGTGATTTTTGGCAATTAGACGTCCCCCCGTTGCCATGGTAACAGGAAATTTACGATTGAGCATGCTGTTACAGAGGCTATGGTGTAGTCAACATTTGTGCCAAGTTTCATCAATATTGAAGCATTTTTCTTAGTTTCATAGCAGTTTGAACTTGTAACCGGAGGCTTTTCAATGAAAACGGCCATTTTTCACAATATGCTCATGGGGTAAAAGGTTAAGTCGTTTGTACTTTTCCATCGACAAAATCGTCTATGGTTCTTCTCTTACCTTAAAAGAATAGCGAACTTTTGAAACAATTTAACGTCCGTCATTTTGCCTTATAAGACAGTTATATTACTTTAATTTCTAGTTCAAGGGCTCTCGAGTGTTGTTTTCTCAATTAATACCCTAATGAAATAAGCCTTTTTACTCCAGATACTTCAATGTGTCATTCATTATTGCTAATAAAAGAAACATAAAAGAAATGAAGAAAAGTTGTCCCTGTTTATGAATGCTAACTATCTGTGCAATATATTTTTTTTTTTGATCATTATACTGTCAGTCTGGCAATATAACTTAATACACTTTTCTTTGAATTGCGTTTGCATAACGCATTTTTTTCAATGGAGCTATACCGAATTCGGTTGACGCTGTTATCACTGCGGTATACCGTACCCCGGATATTGCTCGATATAATGAGGACTTTCATCCCATTTCGCGACTTTGAACAAGGAAAGAAGGTAAGTTCAGTGACGATATTTAGTCATTTTGAATTGGTTTTATAAATTTATATTAATTTTATAGAAAAACAAATACTTCGATAATTTTTCTAGTTACTGAAAACCCAAAAATGTTAAGAAATAGCTTTAAAAAGTAATTAGGAGGTAAAATTCGTCTCTTTGCTCACGCGATTAATGACCTCGGATCAGTCAAATTTGATGTTTTTGTGCATATACTGCCTTAAAAGAAAAACTTGAATCGAGTGAAATGTGATATTGATGATAATGTTTATGTTGTAAATGTTCAATCAGCAATAGAACCTCGTATGACAGTGCATTTTCAGAATAAATACACATGTCAGTGTACCGAGTATTGCGTTGGAGTTGCCCGCTGGTGTCACGAGTATTGCTTTTTAGTGTAACGAGTATTGGTTATCAATATAGAGTATATATTAATCATTCAATACTTAAAAATTATACATTTTATAAGTAAGTGTAATGCACATGTGTATTTGATTATAAGTTCAGGTTATATTATGCAATATTAAGTTTCTTCTAGTAAAACATATATATTTACATGTATATGTGATTGTAATGTATTTAATCACAAGTTCAGGTTGTATTGTGAATTATTAAGTTTCGTCCGGTTAAACCATAATGCAATTTATCTTACTTTTTATTTCTTAGTGTTTAAAGGCTATATGCATGCAACATAAATTGTTACATAAAATGTGTACCTTAAACTAAAATATAATATGTATTTTAGAGATTGTTATATGTCATTGTTATATGTCACCATTGACCTATATGTATTATAAAATGATTGATTGTATACCATGACACTCATGGGTTTATAACCTTTTGTGAATAAAGATTATTATTACCGGTATTATGCAAGAGTTATGCAACACAGAGTATTAACTACATTTAATTTTAAATATTTCTTATTGTGTATACTTATTTACACTATATGTGCAGAATATGCATATGAGTTCGGATGTACTTTACTGGAAACATCTGCGAAAAATCCAGATTTTCATTCCTGTTCATGAAAAATCTCGATCAGTCGAACGAACTCAGCAATTTTCTGTGTTTAAAATGTTCTCGTTGCTATCGAAGGATCAACTGAACCTGGTAATTATCGACCAGTGTCTATTTTAAGTGTAGTGTCCAAGGTCCTTGAGAGAATTATTTATGACCAAGTAGAGAGTTACTTATCAGAGAATAACCTACTTTATACCCATCAGTCTGGTTTTAGACAAAGATATTCTACTGACACTTGCCTTTTACACCTTACAGGTTTCATTAAATTTGAAATGGATAAAGGTAATTATGTTGGTATGGTCCTTTTAGATTTACAAAAGGCGTTCGACACTGTCGGTCATAATATTTTACTCATGAAACTTGATGCTATGGGGTTTTCTAGTGATGTTATTCACTGGTTTAGGTCTAACTTATCTAGCCGTACACAAATGGTCAATGTCTCCGGTGTACTTTCATCTAGCGCCAATGTAACTTGTGGTGTACCCCAAGGTTCGATCCTTGGCCCTCTCCTATTCTTGATTTATGTTAATGATATGGAGGCTGTGGTTCGCAATAAATTGCTTCTGTATGCTGATGACTCAGGTATTTTAGTATCAGGTAAAGATATCCAGTATATTACCTCTCAGCTTACTGATGATCTCAGCAGTGTGAGTAAGTGGCTCACTGATAATAAACTTTCCTTACATCTTGGCAAGACAGAGTCTATTTTATTTGCGTCTAAACCAAGACTTAGGTCATGTGATCAACTAAATATTGTATGTAATGGTACTACAATAACATCCACCAAATCTGTTAAATACTTAGGTGCTGACCTATATCAATGTCTATCTGGTGAGTCTATAGCCAACCAGGTAATTAAGAAGGCCAATGCAAAACTTAAGTTTTTATATAGAAAAAGTTCATTTTTAAATAGGTATACTAAACAGCTTTTAGTTTTTTCATTAATACAATGTCATTTTGATTATGCGTGTGCCTCCTGGTATTTAGGGTTGAGTCAAAATCTAAAAAATAGACTTCAGGCCACACAGAATATGTTGGTGAGATTTATACTTAATCTCAGTCCCCGTACTCATATAGGGAGGGCTCATTTTGAGGAAGTTGGTTGGTTACCAGTACATCTGAGGGTAAATTTCCTTATTCTTGGTCATGTACATAAGATACATAACAATACTGCACCTAGTTATTTAAATGAGCATTTTCAAATTGCAAATGAGGTACACTCTTACTCCACTCGATTTAGAGATAGTAACAGTTATTCTATTCCAAGAGTTAAGGGTTTCGGTAAGAAAACATTTGTATTTAATGGTTGTCAGGAATGAACAGGTTACATTATAGCAAGTCGTGATAATTTTAAAAAATCTCTTAAGGAACATTTTATGCAATATATATCTGTTTAGTCATTTTAATCTAGTCATCTTACCTAGCTTTTATTTATATATTTTTTATGTTTAGTGCATATTTTAGTAGTACCTATTCATTGTCAAACATATCTGTCATAATAATTATGATTATAATACATGTGTGATAAATTTTGTGATGGAAATACTTATGTGCAATAATTGATATAAGAAATTGTAATTGAATAATTTATGTGCAATACTTAAAAATTAGTAAATATTTTGCCTTTCTGGTGTCATATGATCAATTCTAAGGACCACAATGGAAATAAGTCGGCTTATGCCTTCTTTTTGTGTCATCCTTGGTATTGAATATATGGCATCAACACATGCACTTTCATGTTAACATGTATCTCTTGATGTTGACATTGAATTTGTAGTTGTTTTATGACATGTATTTTTTACCAGAATAAAACTATCTATCTAACCTTTCCAGAATTTGTTAATAATTATTGCATATCTTACTTGAAATAGTAAAAAGAATTGCATCCAAAGTGCATTAATGCTGCCTCAAGATTGTCAATATTAGACGGTTTTGAGCAAGTGTGCCAATATCTAATATCAGCCGACTTCCTACTATGCCAAAAATCCATATAAAGGTAACTATTGGTCATTTTGTACCTGCACTCTAGCAACGGTAGACCGTCTGCACGTGAACTTAGTTACGTCATTAGGAAGGAGTTACCGTATGACTGCCGAGCGGGTACAGCTCAAAAAACCGAATAATGGATTTTGATAAGATTATGATAAAGGACAGCAGATGCAATAAAAAGGTTATGTTCCTTATAACCTTTCACCTCATAAACGCGTGTTTTGAAGGCTTTACACTCCACCAATTTTGAGTCCTCAAATAGTGTAAAACATGCGCTTTTTAGAAATTTTGAGTTTGAGAAATGTTGTTCAAAAGAGTGATCACTTTTTCGGCGCCATCCCCCCATTTAAAAGGTACATCAAGGGGGTGCCAGAGGGGGGGATGTGCCCCCTTCTGTTTGGGGGTTTGAAGTAGGGCAGTAGCCCCTCTAATCGCCGAGAAGATTTGGGACTTGTGGGGGGGGGGGGGTAAAATGGCCTCAGGTCGATTTAAACGTACCGTGGAATCAACGCCGTAAACCTTAGACCTTATCTCAATCAATTGAGAAGTTGCTGCACCTTGAAATAAGTTTTGATGGGGGAAAAAAGACAACGCAAAATAGAGATTTTTGGCAATTTTGAGATGTCCCCCGTTGCCATGGTAACTGAAATTTAAAATTGAGCATGCTATTCCACAGGATATGGTCCAGCCAACATTTGTGTCCAGTTTGATCAGTATTGAAGCATTTTTCATAGTTTCATAGCAGTTTGAACTTTTAACAAGAGGCTTAAATCAATGAAAACAGCCTTTTTTTCGCAAAATGCTCATGCAGTAAAAGGTTAAGACAATAGGCATGCTTTGACGGCATAAGCCCTCGGGCCAATATTTTACTTAGTGTGTCAATATGTTTCTTAAAGCAAACTTGCCCTGTCCAATCCTATTATTAATGTCATCTAAATATGTTTTTTTCTTCTCCTTCTTTTCAGAGATGGGTCTCCTTGATCACAGTTTCTTGAGATATGTATTTAAAGATTTTTATCGTCAATTTCGATGGTTCTACCCTGCTCCCGACCCTGCATACACATTATTTCATCCATAGTGTGATTTTCAATCAAACGGGAAATTAAATCTCTGTATTTGCCCGTACGAAAGGAACAGTAATAACACTGAAAATGCATTGTTGAATCTGAACATTTGAATAAATATCATATAAACAGTACATTATCAGCAAAATGAAATGGAATCGATAAACAGACGTGAAAATTAGACAAAAATATCGATTTTCCATACTAGTCTAATGTGCTCATTCTGTTTTGCAATACACTATACAATAAAGTTGGGCTATTTTGCTATACTCTGTACACTTAAAATCAATACTCGGTACACTTTCTTGAATCTTTTTGAGCCTGTATCTTCTTATTCTTTCACATTTTTTGCCTGAAATTTGGACAAAGCATACTTGGATTGTGAATAAAAAAATTGCTCGATTCATTTTTTTTTAATATTGGTTATATAATAATTTCTAACGATTCTACAGTATCGCGGTCAGTTTTTTCTAGTGAGCAGCGGGTCGTTTAGGGGTAGTTTAATCAATTTTACAAATACCTGTAATACTTTTACGTCTTTTAGAGCTACAAAAATACCTCTAGATATATTAAACCCGTTGAGATAAATGAAATAGCCATTAGTTTGGAAAATATCGTCGCTGAACTTACCTTCGTTCCCCGTTCAAAGTCGCGAAATGGTATGAAAGTCCTCATAATATCGAGCAATATCCGGGGTACGGTATACCACAGTGGTTATTGATATATTGGCATATTGCATTATCTGAAACTGGAAACAGTGATCTGGTCTGAAATAAGAAAAGTGGCTCACGGTCTCATTAAAAAAAGATGTAACAGTTACTGACGGCAAAATATTTCAATTTTTATTGTTGAAAGGCGATTGAGGCATGGAAAAGGACTATGTGTAATGAAGCTATGGAAGTCATGTCAAGAATCCTCTATATTTCTGAGACCAATAAGATACTCATATATACCCTTAAAATAAAAAAAAACAAAAAGAGCAAGAAGAATTTGTAGTTTTTTTAAGTAAAAAA
>NW_026859315.1:0-99094 GCF_026571515.1 Ruditapes philippinarum
AGAGTTATGATTCTTGTGCACTGCACATCTACCCATTGAGATATATCTACCTACAAGTTTCATGTTGATATCTCTTATAGTTTTACAGCTATGTCCTGGACAGATTTTTCTAAAAGGGGGAGATTATTAAAAAATGAGGCTTAACAGAGTTTATGGTTCTTTTGCACTGCACCTCTACTCAATGAGATCTATCTACCTACAATATTTCATCTTGATATCTCTTATAGTTATGTTCCGGACAAAGTTCAAAGTGTTAAAATTAACAAAGGGCAATAAACTCCAAAATTAGGACAAAAAGAGTTATTGTTCTTATGCACTGCACATCTACCCATTGAGATCTATTCACCTAAAAAAGTTTCATGTTGATATCTCTTATAGTTTTTTAGAGTTATGCCCCGGACAAGATTTTTCTATTAAGGGGAGATAATTTCAAAATGAGGCTTAACGAGCTATGGTTCTTTTGCACTGCACCTCTACTCAATGAGATCTATCTACCTACAATGTTTCATCTTGATATCTCTTATAGTTTTAGAGTTATGTTCCGGACAAAGTTCAAAGTGTTAAAATTAACAAAGGGCAATAACTCCAAAATTCGGACAAAAAGAGTTATTGTTCTTATACACTGCACATCTACCCATTGAGATCTATTCACCTACAAAGTTTCATGTTGATATCTCTTATAGTTTTAGAGTTATGCCCCGGACAAGATTTTTCTATAAGGGGAGATAATTCAAAAACCGGGCAAAATAGAGTTATGGTTCTTTGACACTGCACTCCCCCTCAATGCCTTCTATCAGTGTATGAAGTTTCAACAAATTATCTCCATGGGTTTTCAAGTTATGCTCCGGACAAGACAACGGATGGACAGACGGACAGACGGACGGACGGACAGACGGACAAGGCGCCGACTATATGCTCCCCCGAAATTTTTCGGGGAGCATAAAAACACTTATTGTCGCTTATTGAACTTATTAAATCTGTATTTACGAGCTTAGTGTATAGGCCTACGTTTGATTGCTATAACTTGAAAGCATAATATTCTATTCTTATAGAATCTACATTTTCCTCGCACGCGAGTCTGTGTTCTCTCGTTAGCGAGTGAGTTAGTTAAAGTTACGGAATACCGTTAGGGTCATCGTGGTTATACGTTAACATACAGAGGTCGACAATGCGAGAGCTGCGGACAATGCGATGACGAGAGTGCGACAGTGCGCATGACGAGAGTGCGACAATGCGATGACGAGAGTGCGACAGTGCGATGACGAGAGTGCGACAATGCGAGAGTGCGACAGTGCGATGGCGAGATAGCGACAATGCGATGGCGAGAGTGCGATAACGCGATAGTACGATGACGACAGAGCGATAGTGTTATCGCACTGTGGTCATCGTACTGTCGCATTGTCGTCATCGCACTGTCGCATTGTCGTACTGTCGTCATCGCATTGTCGCACTCTCGTCATCGCACTGTCGCACTCTCGTCATCGCGTTGTCGCATTGTCGACTCTCGCCTTCTGGTGGACGTTTTCTAAACTGCTGGCGAAATAAGCTGACGGTATAGAATATGGGATATTTTACTTTTGTCAATTTTTTTTTCTTTCTTTCTGTTTCTTTTTATTATTTATTTGTTGTTTTTTCTGTATACTAATAATGTTTAAATGAAATCATATATTAATAATAAGAATCATTTTGTATATAAATACTGAAAGAGTTATACATAGACGGAAAATGTAATTAATTGTATTGAAACTTTAATATCCTCTGATGAAAATGATCTTATGTTGACATTTAAAAGATGAAAAATATAATAAAATCATTGTTTATTACTTGTATAAAAAAAGACAAACGAAATATATTCATAGATCGTCATCAGTGGTTTTATTGTTTTGTAAGATGAGTAATTTATTATATTACTAACATTGTAAATAAAGATACATGTAATTAGAAATTTACGTCAACAAATAACTTTTTCTATATATCTAACATAAGTGGTCAACAATTTTCACTTTAAGAGTAACTTAACAGCAGATCCTACTACAATGTATAAGTTTAATTGGTCAGCATATTGTACTATAGCCAACTGACGCCGCTGGTGGACATAGTGAGACAATGTGTTTCAATGTTGAAAAACACATCTACCCATTAAATTTAATGCGAAAAAATTATTACTGTTTAGTTATGTTGTTTTTTGTTGTTTTTTTAGGGAAACATGCAAAATTCGGATTACCAACTACCCACCGGTAGTTAGTGCAGAATTAAGAATAACCAACTACCAGCTGGTGTAGTAGTTTATTCGAATATCAAACCTATCAAATTGACGCTTCTTTAGATTTTTATCAATATCTAAGATCGAGCCATTTTTGGTGCTTGGCATAGCTAAACATAGCGCTTTTATATTTCTTAAAGATAGTAAATAAATATGATTAAATAAAAAAAAGATATATAAAAGATAATTATACTAGATTTCTGTGTCCACTTGTTTTATATATAGCCAAAGTGATTTTAGCTCAACCTTGAGAAAGAAAAACTGCTTATGAACAGAGGAAAATGATATTTATGTTTTTACATTTATGTATTTTAATAGTTTGTATATGTTAAATTTATATTGTTCCTTGTTGAGGGCCTCATGGAAGATTGATATGTTTGTTCAAATGAGTTCTCTCGTTAAATAAAATCTTTATTATAATTATTATTATTATTATTATTATATTTACAGTGAAGTTTTAATTTACTTTGCAATGTTAGTCAAAATTGGTTTATGGTTTATGCCATATTTTTTTCTTCTTATACTATATGGTCAGCAGACTTAACTTACGGTGCTTTAGGTACATATGTATACTAGAATCTGATGACCAGTGAACCCATTCCCGCATAAGCATTTTGTGAAAAATGGCTGTTTACATTGAACCCCCCCCCCCTCCCCCCTGTTACACAAGTTCAAATTGCTATGGAACTATAATGTCGGTGGTTCTACTCAGGTACCTGTTTGTGCCTAAAATAATGCACGGAAGGGAAACTGTTTT
This sequence comes from Ruditapes philippinarum, assembly GCF_026571515.1. NCBI lineage: Eukaryota > Metazoa > Mollusca > Bivalvia > Venerida > Veneridae > Ruditapes > Ruditapes philippinarum. The sequence continues at coordinate 3,021 of NW_026859315.1, forward strand.
CATTTTTGAGGTAAAAGTGACCTTGAACTTTGACCTTTTGACCCCAAAATCAATAGGGGTCTTCTACTCAATATGGACAATCATCCTTTGAAGTTTGAACACTCTGGGCCAAATAGAAATTAAATTAACAAATTATCCCATATTCTATACCGTCAGCTTTTTTATTCGCCAGCAATTTAGAACCGTCCACCAGAAGGCGAGAGTCGAGAGTGCGACAGTGCGATGACGAGAGTGCGACAATGCGATGACCAGAGTGCGACAGTACAATGACGAGAGTGCGACAATGCGAGAGTGCGACAGTGCGATGACGAGAGTGCGACAATGCGATGGCGACAGTGCGATAACACTATCGCTCTGTCGTCATCGTACCCTCGCATTGTCGCACTCTCGTCATCGCACTGTCGCACTCTCGCCATCGCACTGTCGCATTCTCGTCATCGCACTGTCGCATTCTCGTCATCGCACTGTCGCACTCTCGCATTGTCGCCCTCTGTATTTTAACGTATAACCACGATGGCCCTAACGGTATTCCGTATAAAGTAGACACTGTGGTAACAAGCAAACCGATGCTGAACGTAGTGAATCAGTTTTCGTTTCTTATATTTTTTGAAAGATTTGCATGATATTTGTTGGCGATTTCTTGTGAAAGTTGAAACCTACGGAAAGTTTTAGCGCATTCGTGACATCGCATCCGAAATAAGAAGGGTAACATATTTTTGTATCCCATCGAACCTGGTCAATTTATTTATTTTTGAATAGACGTGATACACACTTATGGACAGAATTCAGACAACTACAGAATTATGTAAATTGAACATTAATTAGCGAAGAACCATTTTTGTATACATTGCTTGCAATGTATACAGAGTTATAGGCTATATCTCAGAAAAAATACAGGTATTAGGCATTACCGAAAAAACCGCTATAGAAACTAGTTCTTCATTCTGCAGTAGCGTTACATTCCGACTACACATCATTAAAATAGTGTTTGCAAAGTTGTTAAAATGCTTTGAAATTTCCAAATCGTTCATTTTCATGAGATAATAGACTCTACATTCCTTTAAAGAAAACAAAAAATAACAGTTCATTGATAAAATCGTAGTTTATACCTACGCGTTAAACTTCGCATATACGCATGCGCTTGCTAGCATGAATGAATACATCGTAAATATAGTAAGGTCGTCAGAATTATATAAATGGGACGAAACATCTCAGATAGATATTTAATCAAATAAAATTCCCGATTTACATTTATGCAATAAAATTGCCCTAAAATGATTTACAAAATGAGTATGGAGCTCCGTAACAAAATTTACCAGCGTATACCGGAAAAAGGTTTTTTTTTTGTTTTTTTTTTTGTTTTGTTTTTTTAAACCTGGCAATTATCGTGGCTTCGAAAAATAGAAATTCCGTAAGCTATTATTTTGAATACCTTTTTTACACATGATTTTCCTTTCACTTTTGTATGCCTTAGATTTTTGAAAAGAAATATGTTTCGAAATTCAGCGAAAATTGCCTGATTCAGTACGGGTAAAAAAAATATTCGGCCGCTCGACCGTTCGACCCATAACAATTCGTCGAACTTGGGATATTGACGAATAAGCCAGAGCATGGAGCTAAATATAGGCATATGTGGCCAGATTCGACGATAAGAAATAATCATTTGAAACTAACTGTAAATCAGTGTAAAAATTAAGAAATAAATACATTAAATTTATGTTCAGAAAATAGGAATTATTTTAATCTTCTTATATCAATGGGTGCATGGAATTGCCGAAAAACACCGAAAAACACCAAAAAAATACCGAAAAACACTTAAAATACAAAAAAAAATATTTAGGCTGTGATTAAATTCAGCAATATAAACAATTTTTGATGGTTATTTGATGAAATGGGTTCAATAACATCAGTTTTAAATCGATGATATATCATAAAATACGCTGATGAATGTATTCGCTGAGCCTGCGTCGCACATTGAAAAGCCGAAAAACACATGTCACAGGCAAAAAAATATGCTAATTTCCATTTTAATCACCAGAGAAATTGTTTTTAACAATTCCGATCAATAAATTTATCAGTTGTCAGCATCATATCGAAAAGAACACACTATAAAATGTTTTTGAAAACTCAACGGATAATCTTATAAAATATGGATAAGCCGAAAAACACTTTTCACGGCGATACAATTGGTATAATTCCAACAAAATTAGTTTTATCTACTTTTTTCTATCCTTTAAATGATTAAAATTTACTTTCTTTTTGCAATCAGTGTAAATTAGAGAATGATTCTATTCTGTATTTAATGCGATATGAAAGTGTTTTCGGCAAAGTAACAGTCTAGCTTCAAAAAACATGGAAAAGCCAAAAAAAAAAAAACACACACACACACATTTTTTACGGGCGTTAAAATAGTCGTAGTTAAAACAAGAGCCGCTATTTTTTTTCAACCTTTTAAATGAATAACTATTACTTCCTTTTGTTACCAATGGAAAATGTCAGTGATATTATTCTTATAAATACAGTATGAAAGTGTTTTTCGTTTACGTAACGGTCTAGCGTCAAAAACATGGAAAAGCCAAAAAAACAAACACATTTTACTGGCGATGAAATGGACATTTTTAAAATTGGAACTATATATTAAATAAATTTTTCAACCGTTTAAATGAATGATTATAACATTATATTTGTAAGCAATATCAGTAATATTTTTGTAATAAACATTGTATGAAAGTGTTTTTCGGCTATGTTACTGCCTAGCGTCAAAAACATAGAAAAGCAAAAAAAAAAAAAACAAACAAACAAACAACACATTTTACTTGCGATAAAATAGATATGTTTAAAAAAGTGCTGCTAAATACATTTTTCAACCGTTTAAATGAATCAGCGTTAAAAACATGGGAAAGCCGAAAACCACATTGGACTCAGATAAGAAAGGTATATGAATAAAAACACCCATAAAATTAGACTTTTCAATCGTTTGAATAATTAACTTTTACCTTTTATTTGTTTATAGTAAAACTAATCGAGCAGTCGTTTTATATTTATATGCTATATGAACTTGCGTAGTTACAATAGAGTAAAGAACATATATAGAAAAGCAATAATTTACTTAATCATTACGCAGTATCTTATTATTTATTTCAGTGGTGAAACCTATAGGTTGGCTCAGGGTGAGGTTTTAGATTGTTGAATGTCGGCCATCCATCTTATGTCAACTGTGGTCTGTCCACATTTAGCATCGTCGGATACCCACGGCCGAACCGTTTACATTTATCAGTTATGTCATGTTAAATGTTAATCAACCATGTGTATCCGACGATGACATTACAGTTGTTAACAATCTGCTGGTCATTTAGTTTGTTAACACTTTACTGGTCACACTTTTGCCCCAATTGTCACACAACATCGTAAGAATGTGTGTGACATGTTTTGCTCGAGTTTGAACATGGATCACATGTTGGTTGAAAATCAGAAGTAAGTCACAGTAGCCAATAAATAGAAAAAAATGTTTAGCTCAATTGTTAATCTAAAGTTAAGAAGTTGGTAACACAGCCTGATAATGGAAAAAACCCTTCTTAAATTGCTGTCCAATATAAATGAATTTCTTGGAAAGGTTGTATATGAAGACTATATGTAACAATTATTGAATAATGAAAATATTACAGTACATTTGAATTGTTTTGATTATAGATTTCCTTTTTATTAATAAACGATAAAGTAATGCATTTGAAAATTAATGTGTAGAGATGAATACAACACACCAGAATGTATGTATTAATGCATCAAAGTACAGTACATAGATGTACTATAATTTGGTAATTAAGTCTTGTAGGATGATTCAATTAATTGACTTTGTATAGAGTTCAAGCCAGATCATGTATTTTATTAGATAGCATCACTGGAAACTCAATATGACTGTTTCAATATTCTATACTGCAGTGCATTTAACGGGTGTTTCAAAAAATGATTTCTTTATTGCTCATCTATTAGCTTGCCTAGCAATACACATATGGAACATCACATCTTCCTTGTCTCATAAATAACTTTGGAAGAAAAAAGCCTTGGTGCATGTGAGTCATTTGTTAGGGACATTGACCTTGGTCAGAAGATGACCCCTATTGTTTTCGAGGTCAGTAGGTTAAAATCAACATGGCCTTGATGACATTGATGGATTATATTATCAAGCAATGTATACTTCAGTACTTTCAGTGCCATGATTATAGTCTTCTAGCTAGTGTTCCCGCTCCCCTACGATGCATTGCGGTATTCATTTCACGCTAATTGTGAGACAAACCCTAAATGACGTCTACATGGGCGCCGCCATTTTGAAACAAGAGCTGTCCGTAAGACAGCGCGCTCGACTTTTTTATTGCTTGCCAATAAAAAAAGTTTTTGCAGTAAAAGGCAATACAAGAATCTCTGTATTTTTAAAGTGAACTAGTTGTTTGATACCCTTGAATATTACAGCAATGTTTATATGACATAATTTATGGTAAAGTGAACAAGTGGATAGGAATGAATTTTTTTAGATTTTTTAAGTTTTTTAGTGCTTGCCTATAATACAAAACATTGACAGTTAAGGGCCATAATTCAAATAAAATCTTTGACAGAATTACCTTCTCCTGGACATGTTTGGGAATCATGATTGTAAACAAGTATTCCAACTTTCAAATTAATATCTCAAACAGTTCAGTCAAAAAGTGGACTGGTACTAAAAACTTAACCAAGATTCTAAGTCGATAAAAGGCCTTAATTTTTAAAACAAATCCTTGACAGAGTTACCTTCTCATGCGTACAGATGGGGGTAATGATGTGAAATAGCATTAAAAGTTTCAAAGCAATATCTCAAAGGGTTAAGGCAATAAGTGGATTTTACCCATATTCAATGTATTTTCTAAGTCAAAAAGGGGCATAATTCTGTCAAAAACCTTGACAGAGTTATGTCCTCTTGTCTGTTGATGAAGGTCGTGATGGTAAACAAGTATGGTCAGTTTCAAAGCAATACCTCCAATGGTTTTGAAATAAAGTGAGGTGGTACAAAAAACTTAACCAAGCTCAATACACTTTCTAAGTCAAAAAAGGGCCATAATTCTGTCAAAAACCTTGACAGAGTTATGTACTCTTGTCTGTAGATGGAGGTTATGATGGTGAACAAGTATGGTAAGTTTCAAAGCCATACTTGTAATACTTCTGAAATAAAGTGGGGTGGTACGAAAAACTTAACCAAGGTGTGACGCCAACGCCGACGCTAACGCCGACGCCGACGCCGACGCCGACGCCGGGGCGAGTAGGATAGCTCCCCTTTTCATAGAAAAGTCGAGCTAAAAAACGTAAGTCAACGGGAAAAAATTAATTTTAACATTTTGACCATATTACTGACTTTATGAAAAAAATGAAAAACATGCCTAGAGATATTGACGTCAGGGTTAACATGACATTAATTTAAATTATTTTACTATTATATTAAATAAAAAATGGAATGTTCAAATTTGATGGGACAGACTATAGACAATATTACACTTGTGTAATAACACTTTGACGTCACGTCATTTGCACTATAAACATAGCGTTAAAGCGCGCTAATATTAGCGTTACACTAAGAAAAATGACTTTTGTTAACAGTTTACCGTTCTTATTTTATATAATTATGTGATAAATAGAATATTATATTCGTGTAGATTCAATACTAAATTTATTGAACTCGTTGAATAAAACAATATTATGCTCGCCAGAGGCTCGCATAATATGATTTTATTCAACTCGTTCAATAAATTTAGTATTAAACCTACACTCATTCAATATCCTCTATGTATTTTCTGATCGCAGATCAGGACATACAATGCTCACATTCAATATCTGGCACAGCGCTTCACGACAAACCTAACAACATGTAGTTCTCAAAACAGCTTAAAACTAGCGATGTAAAAGAAAGAAATAGAAAGAGGATAGTTGTTTGTTTGTGTGTAAGATGACATTTTATTTCATCGAGTGGGCTTTAAAAACAGTATTCTCACGAGTGGCGTAGCCACGAGTGAGAATACTGTTTTTAAAGTTGACGAGATGAAATAAAATTACATCTTACACAACAAACAGACAAATTTTCTTTTTATTTTATGCTTAAAAACAAGTTAAAACGAAATTTCCATAATTTTAACGTTAATATTAAAATTTGTTTCCCCCATAGAGAGCCCCATTTAGACGGAATTTCTCATTAAAAACAAGAAGTCTTGAGCTGAAAAATTAGTCCGCCAATCAAGGTTAAATGACGGTGATATTTATTCATTTTATTAACAAAATATGAATGATCGCTTGTTTTAATAATGAAAACAAACAGTTCTTGTAGGAGAAAAAGTCCAACCATCCATCCATATTTCTGTTACTTATTGCGAATTTATATTAGACCTGGCTTTGTAAAATGTAAGCGGCAGCCATTTTTTAAAGTTGTGTATTTCATGGGAGGAAATTAATTGTGTAAGATTCGGAGGGATATAATTTGGATTTGTTAGTCATACACCTTTTTAAAAGAAAGAAAACTTATTTGAGGATTGTAACAGACAAAAAATAAGTGTTGACAGAAGTGAAAACATTCAGAAAAGGAGCTAGGAAAATGGAAAACTTGGAAGCTTGCTAAGGAACGCTGGGTTGTTTTACTTATTCTACGAGTGATGGCTGTCAATGCTTTTCAATTTTTCATAAAGCATACGGCAGTTATTGCTCGTAGGATACTTTAATATGCCCAAATGTCATCAAGAGCATGGGGAAGGAATGTATTTTTCAGACTGCAAAAGCGAAACAAAAAAAATTTAGAGACGAAATTTGGTGATTGGAATTTGAATGAATAGAAGTAAGTTTTCTCTCTTTATTACTTTTGACATTTAAGTTATTTATCTATTTAAGCTTTGCTATTTCTTTTAACAGCCTGACATTGTCAGAATTGTCAGTAAAAATAAAATTCAGGTACCACATCGGGAAAATCTTAAAAAAGTAGTTTCGTCATTGAAAAAAGTGAAATTATATTTTGATAATTTTCACTGTGAAATTATCAAATATAATTTTCACGGATAAATCAGTAATCCACTGAAAAGCATAAAATAAATATTTTTATTTTGTTACAAGTACTGTATCCAACAAATTATCCAACACATTTAAGGTTTAAAAGTAGCGTTAGCTTATAGTATTGTCAATAAATGCACAATCACAAATTACGCGGATGAATATCATTTTAATCATAAAAATGCTAGTTTAGCGATGCCGATTACCGAATACTTCAGAGCGTATTACACAAATAAATCTAACTGTCGAGTAGTGGAATATATACATGTCTGACTGTTTTGGCTAAAAGATTTTCGCTAAATTATTTACAAATACCTCATTTACAAACCCTTAATGGAAATTCTAAATTTATAATTATTTGATTTTATTCAGGCTTTCTTCGTCTCCCGTGGTGCAGGGGTAACACGCTCGTTTAGGGAATGAGAGGTCTGGGGTTCAAATCCCTGTCGAGGCATCTATTTTTTTAAATATTTTTGTAAGAGTCTTTTTTAAGGAAGTAGCCACGATATGCAAGGATAAAGTGTGGCTGTCATAAAAAAATGAACATAAATGATTTTTGATGCAACTCTAGTCATGCAAAATTCCGTATATATCAATCTCAAACTGTTATAGTAAACGCAGTCGATACCTCACGGTGCCCTGCAAGATGAATTATAGTACATAAACATAAACTTATACAGGAAAATACAGACAGATATACAGTACGATTTAGATTCAAAGATCAGACAATACCACAGAGCTTGCAGCCCTTTGATTATTAAATGGCTTTATTACACTCCTGTGCCACGGTTTATGTGATAAAAGAATTTAATAAAGAAACTCACTGCATGTCAATCCTTATATAAAAAAGACGAACATTAGAATGTTAAGAGTATAATCTTTACATCAAATCTGGTATAGAAATAATTTATTGCAAAACTCGTTCTTATTGCAAAAATGGTTGTGAAAAATAAATTATGTCATCGCAACGACATTTGCGATAAAACTCGTTTTATGTAACAATGCTGGCCAGAGGCTCGCATAATATAATTTCATTCAACTCGTTCAATAAATTCAGTATTGACTTTTGCCTTATTCAATATCCTATATACATCATTTATTTGTACGTCAGCATTTTCCACTAATTATTTTACACTTTTAACACACTTCATTATACCTATAATACTATAAAACACAAGTGATAAAATCTTATCTTGCTAAGCTCTATCATTATAGTTTATTTACACGACACCTTCGGAAGAAAAAAAAATACACGAGAAGTTACTATAAACGTCTATACCAAGTCTTCGTGAAAATGAAATATCAAAATGTCCATATGCTGTCTTTATTTAATACAGTTAAATGTCAAACCTGTTATACTGTATATGCAGACAGAATTATGTTCAATATGCAACAATGACCCAAGATTAATTTAATAATCTAACACAATATAAATTCCTCATTAAAGCTACTATCCAAAGCATTGTAGTTTGGGAGTTTTTAAAATAAATGTCATCAAAAGATAAAATTTCAACAAAGGCTCGTACATAAATATGAAACTAGATGTTGAAAAAATGTTTATCCTGCTGTAAATTGAGGGTAGAACAATTGTACGCTTGATAAGTTTTTATTTGTTTGGGTCGTCAGACCAAACAAATAATGGTAGCGAAATTTTAGACCCTGATATGCTTATTTGCAAAATCCGCAAGTACACATGTAGTCCGTCACGAACTCTTTGAAGCGGTTACTTACCTTTTCAGTACACTAACGCCGAAAATTAAGGGGTGATCACTGCGTAAAGATTGTCAAAAGACAGGCGCATTAATTTTCAAACATTCTCACGGGAAGAAAAAAAAGTTCCCGATTGGTCGGAGATTTTCTAATACTGTGCAATTCTTTATTATACGACTATACCCCCAGCAGAGCTATTCAAAAAATGTCTTCTCACGTCTGTAAGAAGACACTTTTAAATAACCGTTACTTTCCTAGTGGGTTATATTCAGTTAAAATGTATGGTGTCCTGCTTGGGCCAGTTAAAGGACTCTCCTTTTAAATAACCGTTACTTTCCTAGTGGGTTTAATACAGTTAAAATGTATGGTGTCCTGCTTGGGCCAGTTAAAGGACTCTTCTTGGTATGTTATATTTCTTTCCTATAGTCTTGCCTCGCCTTTCTGTACTTTTATAGATAAAATGGCAAGATTTAACATTCTCACAAGAAACTTTTCGCGCCATTCAACGTTGAATTTGTCTCATGCTTATACTTTCTCATACTTTAATCCTCGTGCGAATCAAAATGTAAAATCCTGATTAACCTTAATTTTCGCATGTTTTTGCCTGAACTTTGACCTTTTTACAGTGCCAGTGTCTATAGTGAAAGTTCTTCGAAAGAGAATGTTAAATCTCGCTACTTATCTATTAACAAGAGCCAGTGCGCTCGACTGTTCTCAGTGCTTGATAGTTAAACAAGAGCCTGAATAATGTATATTTTTTTAAGTTCAAAAGGCCATAGTTCTGTCAAAATTCATATTTACAATAGCTCTTCTACTTTTCGAATAGTCGAGCGAAAACAAGAGATTTATAATCGTAACAGGGATATTATACTGCCTCAAACAGGACACCATAGAAACTGACTGAAAGTTGTAGCAATGAATGAAATCATTTGGATGGCCATTTCCAGAAACAAAGTTACTGTTGATTTTAGCATTGACGAAACTTACAAAAGTTCGTTGGATGATGCTAAAAGTCTATCATTTTTTTGTATATCGTCTGACATTATAAAAAAACAACAACATTAACATGACATTTACTGTCCCATCCCAACTCACAAAACAATCATCGGCCATATTCATCTGAACATTGTGTTAAGCTAAGCTTGTTTACAAATAAGAAAACTTACCAAATTTTGGGTCCAAAACGTTATCCATTTATTATTGACGCAAAACATGTTTAGAGACGGTTTCATTGTTGAATGACATCAATGATCTCTCTGATGAAGGCAGTCATTTTTAACATTGTTTATCATAAATAAATGTGAATTATGTCCGATTGAAATAAGTGCATGAAAATTCCATGCTACACCTTTCACTGCCCTAAGCTGTTAAAGGCTATGCAAATATTTTCTATAGTTTTATATTTTCAACTCGAACATACATTTAATTTCAGTTACATTTATTTATAATTACATGTAAATGCGTTTATTTATTTATCTGTTCTTTACAAAGTCGGATACAGTTACTCGTATTTTCTTCGAAAGTGTCTTCTTACAGACGTAAAGAAGACAGTCCGCTAGGACAAACAACAATTTATCCTCGGCTTCGCCTCGGACAATTTGTTGTTTATCCTAGCAAACGGTATCCATTACACATTTCCGCAAATTACCGCTAACATATTCAAATAATTTTGTTATGCGGATGAACAATAAAATTGCTCGGCTATTTCCTTAAAGCTTCGGATTATTGTGGTCGCCTAAATGAACATTTGTTATTTAGACTTTCTGAAAAATAAAGTAAAGATGTTGACTCTAGGACAGGGACGACTAAGGCAGTCGACGATCGATAATCAATTTCTACCATAAGTAACGGCCGATAATTTAATCCACGTAAACAAAGCGCTACTTTTAGCCACACTACTGTGCGTATTACACAATTATAATACTTGTGAGAAGATTTTTGCTAAAATTAAATCACAAATAGACATGCTTATATTAAAGTTACATTTAATAAATTTCATAAAAATAGAAATAGCTACATTTCGTTCAGAAATTGGGTTTGATATCGACTCCAGATCTTATTTTGGTGTCCAGACAACCAATTGAGTTTAATGAACATACAAATGTGCAACCTCATTGTGGCGAATTCGGAAGTACAATTTCTGTTTGCATGAGAAACTCGGCCTTCAGATCATCCGTACATCAATGTTAAAGACATTTTCTACAGTTTTATGAAAAATTAATCCTTTCATAGAATTTTCTAAATTTTTTGTATGATGAGTAAAATTTAATGACGAATTTAAAAATAAAAAGAAAAATATACGTTGACGTGTTGGATTTCTTATAAAATGGCAGTTTCCATGGTAACCGTATATCTAAAAACTGTCAAAATAGCCTAACTGTGTTATAACGAATAGAAAATGTATAAGATAGCTTAAAACACACAACGAGCATTGTTTTATGCAAAGATGTCCTTATCTAATGATTCTGTATGAAACAAATGATAATCTGAACATATTTCTTTAAAAAATGAGTTTTCCATGTTCCTCAACCGAACAAAAAATGAGAAAAATAAACATGAATTCTGAGAATAATAAGAGATATTGAAAAAAGTGTTTCATAGGATTTTCTAATTTTTGTGTATGTTGTGTAAAATTTAATGACAAATTTAAAAAGAAAAAGAAAAATATATGTTGGCGTGTTGGATTTTTTGAAAAATGGCAGTTTCCATGGTAACCGTATATCTCAAATTTGTCAAAATAGCCAAACTGTGTTATAATAATGTATAAAATAGCTTATTACACACAATAAACATAATTTTACACAAAGCTTGCTTTATCTTAGGGTTCTGTATAAAACAAACGATAATTGGAACATATTTCTTTAAAAAATGAGTTTTTTATGCTTTTTAACTAAACAAAAAATGAGAAAAATAAACATGAATTCTGTAAAAAATTAAAGCTATCAAGAAATTTCTTTCATATAATTTTCTACATTATTGATATATCAAGTAACATTTGATGGTGGATTCAAAAATAGAAATAAAATATATATGTTGACGTGTTAGTTTTTTGTAAACGGGCAGTTTCTATGGTTACCGCATATGCCAACTGTCAAAATTACCACGCTTTCTTAAGAAATATCAGTGTTATACTAAATGTATTGTCAAATATACAACAAAAACATGTTGTAAAAAAATTATTTTTCTGTTGATGTTATATTAAGTAAATAATACTGAATATCTTTCTAAAACATATCTAGGGCCATATTATTTTTTTCACTCGACTAACATACCCGAACAGTGAGCAAGTATTCAGAAATTTACAAAGAAAATAATGAAATTCGGAACATTTCTTAGATGTTTATTTTGTTTTTTTAATCAACACTTTTAAAATATATCATTTTAAACTTCTTTGCCCAGTTGTCTGCCAGTAATCAAGTCGCGACGCACTTTCGTCACTATACCACAAGTGGGTGGGGTAACGCGCGCATAATTATCATCAATGCTGTCGTACTTATGCTTGGAGAAATCCTTTATGTGATGTTGTACAAACGACCTCTTATTCTTTTGAACCGATCTCCTTTTAAACATTTAGAAATATCTATTCTGTATTATTTACTCATTATTTGCTTATACCCGAAATTTAAACACTTATCCGAATACTATTCAACTTGACCTTCAATTGAAGAGTAATTATCCGTGATTATTTTTCTTGGAAGCGCATAACGATGCGCACAGAAAACTACCGAAAACGTCTTTAAATCAATAAACATGACTATGACCCGTATTCAGAAACGATACTTAATCTCAATCTCGACTCAAACTCACGAAAGATCACCTCAAGTAACGCTTGAGTAGACTTACGGTAAGTAACTCACAATGTGCAAAGTGATATTCGTTTTGTTTACTCAGCCTTACCTCTCGTGAGAGACTTCCAAGGTTGACCCATAACATCACACAATTTACATTGAAAAAGTGTAACAATGTCGTTTAAAAGAGTGTATTTCACCGAAGTGGAACAATTTTGTTAGAAAAATAAATTATTAAAAATCTTTGAAAATAAAAGAAAAAAAAACGATTTTAAATATATGTTCGATAAAACAAACACATGAGGAGAAAATTAAAGAGGATTTAATAATTTTCAAGTAGTAAATGCCAAAATAGCAAAATAATGTTGGAAACCTGAAAGACAGGACGAAATAAAAGAAGCTAAAGAAAGAAGTGAAAGGCTTATGACAGGCATTTAGAACTGACAAAAGAAATACATTTCAATAGCGTTAACTTTATTTTAAAAGTAGCATGCATTTTTTTATGTCAATGAAATTTTTTTGCAATACACAATTATGTTTCTTTTTTAATCATCTTATGACATTTTAAAGGCCCATTATGCCTCAGAAATTCTATCAATTTTATTTCTCAAAATTTCAACTTTTGCAAAGGGTATAATCATATTGCATTATCATTCTATATGGAAGTCAAAAATACTACATTGTTTACATTTTTCTACCATCATAACACATAACTGCACGTTCAGTGCAACTTTAAATAGTTTTTAATTTATTTTTTTTAGAATTAAAATAGAAAGAGACATAACGTGCTTTTAACAAGGCTGTTTTATTTAAATCTTTATCGTTGGTATTTGCAAATATATAATCCTAATCTTTTTAATTTCTTGAATCAAATTCAATGATTTTGTACATAATCCCCCCACAAAAAAACAACAACAAACAAAACAACCCTGTTTGATTGTGATGCTGGAATACCTAACGACTGAAGCGGTAAATCATTAATCAGCTGTTATTAAAGTTACAAACTGAATCTAAGTATTGAAACGCCATACTCGTTTAGTAAAGTGTATTTTACATAAATCATGCTAAACAAATGTTCAAGATATTGTTTTGCTACGTGGATTTTGATTGTTGTTTTTAATTAAAATACTCAGACGTCAACGCTAACTTTATGCCATGGTTATTCTGTCATATTTTTCTGTAATTATTTGCAATCCCAAAATTCAAACAGTGTGATATAACTTGTATCTAACTTAGTATTATACATATGCCTATATTTAGACGCATACGACAAATCATCCGAGGACTTGAGTCCAGAATCATCGATGGTCACATTGATAAACACAGGAACAGTCATTTTCATGGATATAAGGAAATTCAAGAAATTTCCAATTTGAAATCATATAAATTAATTTCTTTTTGGCACCCTGATAATACTTGTATGACACTGGGTACAACCCTTTGAAAATCAATTTTTTTGATAAAATTCAATTTCTGACATAAATTTAATGGGATCATCTCTATTCCTAAGTATCTGTTTTTCAATATTTATTTTCTATTCTGTCAGTTCGCGTATTTGATGCACTTAAATGTATATGGGACGAAATTAATTCAAAATCAATACTCAAAACTAAGTGGTATTCAGTATTATTGTATTGAGGACACCTCAAGGTAGCCGCCTCCTAATCTCACAGATTCTCAACTTTCCTGAGTTCACTCGACACTTACTTTATAACTTTACTGAAAGGTGAGGACTGTCTTAACCGTTAGGCAATTATATGGGATTTACTCATTGGGTGTGAGTGTAAGTATCGATTCTGAATACGGGCCTTTATGCAGATCACTCATTCTCACTTAAGTACGACATTTCATAAATTCTAGAACTGAAAAATGAACTTTCTTCTATATTAAATTTTTATTCCATTCCAAAATTATAAGTATCTCGACATCTTAAATATAAAATATTACCAGTACAGATGTCCTAGGTTTTTCCCTATGACAGGTTTTCTAGACAGAACCAGAAAATAAATTTCGTCATTTTCGAGACACTATTCCTTCAATTTGTGCATATGGTATGGCGATTTTATTTTGTCTCTTTAAATGAATTTTCTATCATCTATTTATATGAACATCTGGAAATGAGAATCAATCATTGAACTGACAAAAAATACATCTTTTTAAAAACAACTCATGGAAATGCATTTTAAATGTAGCAGTCCTAATTTAACGGTATATTTCCACATTGTAACGGATATTTTCATACAAATTTAATCTTTTTATGAGATGATTATTTTTTCAGAACCCCAGGCCTAGTGCACCGTGAAGCTTAAACGGTTAAAGTGTGTTTGCACAAAAAAATCTTATATTTGTTGCGTTCCGGATAGCAACTATAACACCGTGACGTAGCGCATAAACGAGCTAGATGATTATAGTCTTCATTTGCATGTTAAAATCCGTATACTAACTTTAGTGTTACTTGGGGTTTTCCATTTAAAATCCTAACTTATGAACAATATTTGATGAGATTTACAAGGATACTGTTAAAAAGGTTAATGAAAGTGTAAAATGCTTGGTTTTTAGGCCGACGGCAAAAATATTTTTACATACATTTGTATTTATTTAATGTAGCTTTAAGCTCCATGATTATTTACATCAGCGTTATCGTGTACAAAATATCCCGAAATTAATAAGGATTACAAACCCTAATTTAGAATAATTTGGTTTGCTTCAGACTGTTTTCTTGTAACTTCCTCGTGGTCCAGGGATTACACGCTCAGAGGCCTGGGGTTTAAATCCAAGTTAAGGCAACTCATGTTTTTTGGGGTTTTTTTATTTGTTGTTTAAGCCAAATAAAAATTGAATTGAATATCAGTGTTGCATTTAGCCTTATAGCCAATTTACTACAATTATAACTCTGGAAACAGCATTGCTGGCACTATACAAAAACATATTGGTTTATAATCTCACAACCTTCACCTTTCTGACATTCTGAGACCAAAACAAAATCAGCGCCTTCTGTGCTTTGATTTATCCTGCAGTTGTTTGCTGTATGAAAATAAGATCTATAAATGAGACAAAGAAGAAGAAGATATCTTGATAATCAATTTTAAAACTGACATTTATATAGTTAGTTCTACTTGCATAAAGCTGTCCTATTCGCTACATGTTAACGGGTGTGATAATATGGGTGTTTATATCTGTGTCAAGTGAACCATAACAACTGTTAGATTACAGTTATCTCATGAAAAACTGCAAATTTTACTTGTAAACAAATATGTTGATGTTTTAGACGTAACCCGTTTTGTATTGGAAATTAAGCTTTAAGCACTTATGCCTAATTGCTTATTTGAAGTAAAATGATATCTACCACTAGATGAACGGTATTGCACGGCCGTACATATATTTTGATGTTGTGCCATTTACGTTTCATAAACAGCGTTAAGATGCGTAAAATGTAATCGTTATTCTATAGGCGCGTTGTAAGGCCACATGTGTCACAAATCACATTCGTCACAATTGTGAAGAATGAGATCACATTCGTCACAAATTTTGTGATGCATGTGATCCAATGTTTTAGACAATCACATTCGTCACGAGTTTAAAATCACAAATGTCACAAATTTGAGATAAATATTGTTTTCTTCAATGCTTTTCACTGAGTCACAAACGTCACAAATTTTTAGGACTGAAATCAATTATTGGAACTAAAACTACAGACATTTTTATCCCCTCCCCCGCTGATGAAATCGGGAGTGATGGGACTGTTTTAGCGTGTTCGTCCGCCTGTCAGTCCAGATTTAGTTTCCGCACTATCCGGCCATTGATTAGTTATTATACACTGTATATGGAATCATTTCGTTTCCACGCTATTTTTCAGCAACTTCTGGATGGATATCGATGCTGCAAACTTTGTAGGAACCTTCATTCACAAACCAGTTGCACATATAACCAGCATATCTCCATTTCTTTTTAAAAACAGACTTATTGCCCCTTGTTGTTGTTGTTATTTATAAAACACTGTATATAGAACTATTGCTTTTCTGCGCTCTAGGAATTTCAACGAAATTTAGTTTAATATAAAGAGGAGATGCGCATCTCGAAAAATCTCGACGGGACACTAAAGGATTTGGTCCGACTTGAGGGTACGGTCGCTTATATGGGCTTTCCGGCGGCGACTTTAGATAAACACATAAACAAACAAACAAGATGTGCATATCATCATCATCATCATCATCATCATCAGTATTTCCCGTTTGGGCCGTTTAATACAGAGTTATGATCCATAATTTATTATCATTTATTGTTCATAGAAAAGCATTAATTCAACCCTATTCTTCAACAAATCTGCTGAATAATTTAACAAAACTATGTGGGTACATCTAATACCAAGCGGAGATGTGTATATTGACGGCACTTACCCGAAGTTAAGACCCCTGGTTGCTTAATATTCAGTCAGTTGACTTAAGTATTTCATGTCTTCAAATGTTAAATATATCTAATTTTAATTGTGTGGGAACCTTCAATACAAAAAGGGCATGTGCATTATCGCCGTGACCTTGAGTGATATGGGCCCTGATAATTTATGCTTTAACCGACTATTTCCCCGGAGTCTTTATTCGAAATGTATCCTGCAATTGTTTAATTTTCAATCAGTATATGATGCTGTCGGCGGTAAACATTAATTCAGCGAATTTGCTTGCAAGATATTTGAATGACCTCGTGTAATTATAGCTTCGCAAGACCAATCATATTCTACAAGAAATGTTAAGTTTTCTTTAAGTTTATTTATTCAACTTCCTTCATGATTCTCATTTAAACCCTTTCCTTTATAGATATTACTGGTAAAATAACTATATGAACCGCGCCATATTGAACCCTAGATGAGCCGTCAGTACTAAAGAACTCTGATATAATATAGGAATAACGCATGTTTTCTTTTTTCGTGTTAAAATATCTGTAGAAACCCAAGGGATTAGTTGGTACCCGACCCAACGTATCCCGAGGGTTTCAGCAGTTGTTATGACACGGAACAATCATTCGTTAACGCTATTCTAGCATAAAGCATGCATAAATCTAACACACAATCCATACACAATCAAGCAACATCACTGATTTTCCTCGGATTGCACGGGAACGTCAGCGTTGTATGTGACCGTGACGTCATTTCCGTTTTAGTTAAGCAGCGTCCGGGCCACAATGTATTGACGCTGTGCCACGGAAAACGTATATCAAAAAGGTGTTTTAACAGCGCATGAGCGCTAGAATCTCCTTGTTAAAAGACCTTTTTGGTCCTGTTAAAAACACCCCGAAATCATGGTTATAACGGCAGTTTTATGCTAGAATATAAAGTAATGGATAACAACATGGATTCCAAGAAGACTAAAAGCAAACTCACATTGCACAATACTAGCCGCAATTATAATACTGCTAATAAAGTTCACGAATTTTCGAAAAAACAAAAAAAGTACTACGTGTCTATTAATCAGCATACTAGTTTATACAAAACACGTTTAGTCATAAACACAATCTCGCTTATAGGTATATACTCTTAGTCTGCCTAATATTAGTTATATTATCTTATAATACGTCTATTTTAGTATCTTGTATATATTTTATATATCTATTACTATTCAGAGCGTACATGCTATGCGCTATTTAATCTAACTTGATATTGTTTATAAACGTTCTGTACTATATCAGTCGCGCAACAACATTCTGTATTTACACAACAGGGTTTCATGTCATTTAACTACGAAAATTATTATTATGTTATCACGTTTTGACAGTCGGCGGGATGTGGAAATAAGCCTCATACATATTTTCCTATATTTACATCCTTATGTGTAATTTATCGTTTTGACGTGCTCTTCATGTATACTGAAGGAAATAAAATATCTATCTACGTTAGCGGACGTTGCTTAATTTTACCGCGCTTATAAGGGAAAATAACGACAAGTTTTCGCTTTTTCGGCGGCAAAAGTTTACCTGTGATAAAAAGAATATTACATTCGTGTCTTTTAACATTGAATTTATTAAACTCGCTTGAATAAAATAATAAAATGCTCGGCAGAGCCTCGCAATTTATTATTTTTATCAAACTCGTTTAATAAATTCAATATGAAAAGACACTCATGTAATATCCTATATTTATTTGATGCTAACTAATGAAATACTGTTCTATCAATGAAATATATTCATATTATATCAGTCACAGTGTGGTGATATAGATTTGGGTGATATAAGCCACGCCCACTCTGCGTACGTATTTATAAGTCTGGATTCCCTAAACATGCATTAAAAATAACTGTTTAATTTCATTCTAAATGACATATTTCTCGATTCAAATGTCCGTAATTTTGTAAGATTGTTGACAATGAGACCGCAAAAAGAAATAAATAAATAAGGATTATTTTGCTTGCAGCGTTAACGTTTGCCGTCATATTGTTTACGCGCGCGTAGTCTCCGCGCTTCAGTAGTAAACGGTCTAAAAGCACTTTTCAAAAGGCACATAAAATAAAAAGAAAATGTGTTTGCTTTTCGTGAATATGAACTATATCTCACATCGAAGTGAGAAAATGTTCATATTTTCACTCGCGCTACGCGCTCGTGATACATATTTTCATTTTTTTTTCTCACTTCTCAGTGAAATATATTTCATATTCACTCAAAACAAACAAATATCCTCTATAAAATTCACTAAACACCGTCGTTTTGAAACTATCTAATCATAAAAGGCGAAAAAAGCTAAGACGCGTCGAAACGATAAAAGCGGCCCCCGCCACAAAGACACGATCTGTTTAAACGAATTAACTATATTATTATTACTAGTGGAATAGATATGGAAAGTTCCATAGAGCGTCTGCAAGCAATTGGCACAGACTTGCAAAATCGTCTCAGGAAAGAAGGTTCCTAGATGTCAAAATGTCATACTCTTTAATTGAACCAAGATTCCTGAAAGTCTGCGGAAGTCAAAAGTCTGTCAGACCAAAAAAGGTTCATTGATGTCAAAAGGTCCTAATCTCTAATTAGATATCCTGAAAGTCAACGGGGGTCTCAGCTACTTCCCAAACAATCATATATGGTCTCATTGGTGTAAATATGGTCCATAATTTGTACTGAAACTAAGATTAAGTCTGTGAGATTCCTTTAGACTGTCGCTGTATGGTGGGAAGAAATTTTGAGGGTTCACAGAGGTAAAAGATCACTTCCAGTTGAAGTCTGATACTATGCCGTGCAGTGTCACCAAAATTTTTTGAAGGGTTTCGAGAACGTAAGACGACTTGATAGCAATACCATTACGACAATGCGACAGTTCTATGAAGACAATACAATGCCGACGATACGATATTGCAACAAGTTAGTACGATGGCGATAATGCAATGGTGGTGAAAAGATATTGGTATCGTGATGTCGACATCACAATATCGATTTATTGCATTGTCGCCCTTGTACTATCGCACTGATATAACCACGATTGTCCTTATGATATTCCGTGTATCACATATTGAAAAATAAACTTGTGACATTTGTGATTCGCCTGTTTAAAAATTCTCAATTTTGCTTGTGACGTTTGTGATTGGCAATTTTATTAACCAAAGCCGATTTTTGGTCAATTTCAACCATTGCGTACACAACAATGCATTATGACGAAAATGTGATCAACATTCGTCACAAAATTCACCATAAAGGAACTTGTAGAATGTGATTTGTGACACATGTGGCCTAACAGCGCGTCAATGAAACATAGTTCTAATTAGCACTTTAAAACAGAATTGTCAACAATAGAGGGTTATGTCTTTAGTTGTCGGTATGTGATTATACATAGAATGATAAATTCGGGTAAGTTCATTACTCGAATTTCTTGAAGACTCGTCGATAAAATACTATTTGCTCGCCAGAGACTCGCATAATATAATTTTTTTTAACTCCTTCAATAAATTCAGTATTGAACCTATACACTCATCCGATATCCTCTATATTGCAACTATGTCATAGATGTTAATTTAAGTTAAATGTAATTTGAACGAACATTTAAAGTGTGGTCACTTGTAAAAGTTGAATGTTTATGAAAAAGAGAGCATGTATAATGTAAAGATATTTGCATACCGTACACTGTCAGAAGAAAGCTTACGAAATTTCGAAAAGGAAGCTGTAAAATCAAAGATATTCTTGGAGAAGCGAATTTAATCTGATCTTGAATTAGTTATCTAGCTAAAATTCTCCGTTAAAGATATACTATGCTCATCCTTCGGTAAAAAAATTAATCACAAAAATTAATTGAAATATATTTAATTCTTTCTGAATATATAATTATTATTTGAATAAAAGAATGAATAAACTATGTAACGGGAAGCTGCGCTCCCTATTACAGGACAAGTAAAAGTAGTCCTTTTCTTAAAAGAAAACTGCCATTTTTAATGACACTATATTATATTCATGTTGTGAGCACCTATATTGTATAACTACTTTGTGTGAAGTCATAACTGTTTTTTTTAGATTTACAAAGAGAAGTTGGCCTGGCGGCGTGAAGTTGTCGGCCTAGCGGCCTGGCGGCCTGAACTTTAAAAAAATGATACAAGTTTGGCAAAGAAATTAAAACGACTCTTAATTAATATTTAAAGACATATCTTACAATTTAAAAGTTACATAAAAGAAAAAAACACATTAACAATAAAGAATTAAAATTTTTGGCCGCCAGGCCGCAAACTTCACAAAAAAGATAAAGTAAAAAGTTCTTTGAAAATGATTTTTTTATATACCTTTTAAATATCAAGAATAGTCTAAAGAACTTTATAAAATCCCGTTTTTATCATATCTATAACATTTCTTCAACCGTAAAATTTCCGGCAGCCAGGTCGCTAGTGAAAAAAAAACTTTTTAAATGTGATTTTGTACTTTTATATAACTGTTAATTGATAAGATATGACTTTTAAAGTTAATTAAGAGTCATTTTTCAATTCTTTTACAACATTAGTATTTTAGGCCGCTAGGCCGCCAAGCAACTAGGTCGCCAGGCTGCCAACTTCACAAAAAATTAGGATATCCGCACATTGTCTTAGGATTAGAATAAAATTAAAATAGGTGAACGCACATGCAATATATGTCAATCTAGAGACATTGAGGATGAATTCCATATGAAATGTGTGTGCCCTTGCTGCAGACTTATAAGAAAACGTTACATTGATTGTTTAAACTTACCCAGCAAATGAAAAAAAAAAGTTTAATTAATTAATCCATCCATCCATCATCCATCCATCTATTGTTTATTTATTCATTTATTTATTTTTTTATTTATTTATTTATTTGGGTCTCATCTATGTACATACAGTATATTACAAACAGACACTATCATGTAACATGTACACAGCCATTCTATATAAGAATTACAAGATGACAAGAGAAGCATTCACACAAGAAACTACTTGTCACTAAAATCAAGTACAATAATTATGTGGCTAAAAAAAAGTAAAAATAATTATCAAAAGTACCTGTAAAAAATATTGCTAAATACTAATAAGTTAAAACCATGTGGAGGGTTAAAATGTTATACTTTTACAATTAATCAAAATGAGTTAATTACTCCTAATAACAAAGAATAATAATTTCCTATTCATTTATAAACAACTTTAATTTGTACTTTGTGTTAAAAAATAAAACAATTCAAAACTTGTTTTAAGTTGTGCTATGTCGCGACGCAGTATGCTATATGCCTTATGGATGGCATACTGCCGCAGGCTATATGGCATTCTGCCGCACCTTTAAAGACTTACTGCCGCAGTATGGCATACTGCGTTGGAAGGGGTAACGCAGTATGCCGTATGCATTTTTGTAATGGCATACTGCGGCACTTTGTCGATATTTTGAAAATATCAATTAAAAAGGTTATTAAAATGTTAAGAATTTTTAGTATTTTACATAATAGAAAAACCTCAGATAGAAGCCTTTTTCAATATTTAGCGGAATAAAACGCCAAGCCAAACAGACCGACCAAACATTTTTTATACTCACCACGAAAACATAAATTAATAAGTCGCCGCTTTGGTCCGTTCCGAGTCCAGTAACTTCTTGTCCGGAGGCATAAGTCTACAAACGATTTAAGCTACTATCTTAAAATTTCCACAGATTGATAGATCTCATTGTGGAAAGGTGGCCAGCGTGCTCAAAGTAACAGTAACTCTCATAAAATAATCTTTTGAGGCTTTAATTGCCCTCTTATGTATTATTTTCATACTTTACTGCGAAAACTACTAGATATGTCAACTTTAAACTCTTGGTCTCGGGGAGCATCACCGGTTCTACTGGCTCTTGTTTTAAAAAGTGTGAAATAATAATCATTATTGGAAGAAAACAATCAAGTCAAACATCAGGAAAAAAGGTTCAGTCTGAGCGGAAAACTCGTAGCCACCATTATAATAATTTATGAGCCCAGTGGTTTTTTCTCGATACGTATCGACGGACACCGGCAGTATGTTATACGACAAAATATATCATGGCATATTGCCGAATACATGTGACTGTTATGATGATTTACGCAATAATTACCTGCAAAAGAAATATTACATGCAACCAAACTTGAATAAGTTTAACATAATTATGTCAACAACAAATGAATATCTTATTAAATCTGTCGCTGTTTTTTGTATTATGCATATGAAAGAAAAGAAAACAATATCTGCAAAATATATAATATGATAAATGGTGTAACAATATATCTATAATTAACAATATAAATAATAATTTGTTGTATTAAATGGTTAATATGTTAATTGTTATGCACTTACTATGCTCTGTAAATATGCTGTGTATTATATTTTGCATGGGCTGGAGGCCAAAAAGCAAATAAGTTTTGTCATTGTCACATCCATCAGCAGTAAGCCATACTGAATAAACATAGCATAATGCCGCATATAGCATACTGCATCACGACAGTCAAACAATAGTGACGCGTTACAATTTAATTAGTATTCTTACTATACAACATGTTGTTTCTAAATATAAGACTATCATGTGATTATATATGCTCTGGCATTTCCTATGTGTTATATCTTCAAAATATCACAAAACAAGATTAAGCATTTAAGAAGTTAACTTATATTTTGCAGAAGTATGTTTTAAAGAATAACTATGTATAGACAATACATACTTCATTACAGAGTCTGGAGAACCATATAGGCGCTTTGAAATTGACACAACCCGTCCGGGGCTGCAGATGATATTTATTTGATGCAACACTATGAGGTCTTTATAACGGCTTTATTTTTCCTGTAACTAACACATTTCTTCAACTTACGCTGAATTAACATGACGTTAAAGCTCCCGGTAACAATCTTGCGTTTTCCTACTTTTGCATTTGATAGGGTCGTCTTCCATGGAAACAAGAAAATCTCAAATTGGTAGCTCGCAAAAACATAATTAAGTACTCAGATATCAGTCGTGTTTCTCCTACTCATTTGTAGCAGAAATATGTGACATGTACGAAATAAACACGATTGTAACAAGTCATTCTGAGATTAAATTTAACACAAGAAAAGGGTATAATTTTTATCTGGTGTCTGTGTTTATCTCAGAGATTATTGCTTTGTTGACCTTATGTTTTTGAGTTTTAAAATTATCATAAATTATCAATAAACGTTATAAAAGCTCCTGGAAACTTGGTATATCCTCACTTGACATAACCATAACTTTTGGTAAAGTCCAAAAAGAACAGGGTCCCACCCCCAATGGTTTTTCAGAGATTTTATCTAGTATAATTTCTTGGTTAGCGTTCTGAGTACCAAATAGTTTCTGAATTAACAGACATAGTTATGACTTTGTTATTCATATATTTTTCAGTTAAATGACTCCCATATGCTAAAGATTTATGTGATGGAGATAAATTATGTCTACAATACTGTTGATTATGATATTATCATGTGTTTTTAAATATTAATCCAACAAGATGTAAGAACAATGTGTCTATCCTGGTTAGTTTATGCCATATATACACAATGCATATCTATATATAAACGATGTGTCTTACAGTCTTACTACAAAATACTTGTTATCTTTCATTAAAGTGAAAATACCATTAGTTTAACAGTTATTTTCTTTCACTGCCTTATGCTTTTAATACACCACTGAAACATAAACTCATCTTAGCCTATCTCATCAATCGTTTATCAAAGTATTAGGTCATTAACAATCATAATGAATAAATTTTAAATAAGAAATAATGATATTTTTGTTTATGTGAAATATTTCTTCACTTTTCAAAAAAGTAAAACAATTTCTTACAATACATAATTATTCATTTTAATTATTTACTCTTATAAAGAAAAAGAATTAACATTGATTATTATAAAGGAAAGGTGATCTGAGCGAATGGGTATGCAGCTGCTATCATCACCCAGTAAGATACTAGCAATGGTCATACTGGAGAGAATCAAAGCGGACGTCAACAAACTCCTTAGAGAAGAACAGGCAGTTTCAGAGCTTGAGGAAACGACTCATAGTGTGCGCAGAGACTCAGACAGCAATAGTATCTGTATATTATAATTAAATCGGTCACGAAGACATGGAATGGTCGCACTGTACGGTCAAATTCATTGATTTCAAGAAAGCGTTCGACTCTAGGGATAGGGACAAAATATGGCAGATACTGAGGCACTATGGCCTTCCCAGTAAGATTGTCAACATAATTCGGAGCCTGTACAACAACAATCTCTGCCAGCAATCTCCTACGCAGTGATCTCCCCTTATCAGTACAGAGATCTCTGTCATCACAAACATTGAAATATCAATATTTGGATATTTATATTTTTTAGTTTATTTTTCATTATTTTGTATGCTTTTGATAATTTTTTGATAAAATATAACGGACGTAGGTACAAAAAGTTAAAAATAAAACAGAAAGAGAAAAATGACGTTAGATTTTCTATGTAACGGTCGATATTTACATTTGAATTTCGACGTTACGTCATGTGACTTTCATCATCATGTGACGTCTGTGAAGTTCTGCTAAGGGAGGTAATCAGTGTAAGGAGTTTGTCTCTGCCAAGTCATTCATGATATGGAGCTCTCGGAACCTTTTACAGTGCATACCGGCGTCAGACAAGGCTGCTTACTCTCCCCAATGATCTTCTCCATAGTTATCGACTGGGTGATGAAAAAAACCTTTGATAGACCAAGAGGGATACAGTTGACCCTGACAAGCCAGCTGGAAGACATTGATTACGCAGATGACATTGACCTCCTGTCCCATTCCTGCAACCAGATACAGACGAAAACAGCAAGAATACAAGAAATAGCCAGAACAACCGGGTTAGAGATCAACGTTGACAAAACAAAGTGCTTCAGAATAAATCCAGGAGATACACAAGGTATTGACATCGGAGTACAAGCCATTGAAGACG
Organism: Ruditapes philippinarum; assembly: GCF_026571515.1. Lineage (NCBI taxonomy): Eukaryota > Metazoa > Mollusca > Bivalvia > Venerida > Veneridae > Ruditapes > Ruditapes philippinarum. The sequence goes on from NW_026859315.1 coordinate 28,942, forward strand.
TTGATACCTTCACCTATCTGGGCAGCATTGTCAGTAAGACAGGAGGCACAGAGGAAGACATCAAGGCTAGGATAGGAAAAGCCCGCCATATTTTTGCTACATTAAGGCCAGTGTGGAAGAATCACAACATCTTCCTGAAGACTAAGTTAAGGCTCATCAACAGCAACGTGAAAGACCAAACGCTCGGACCAACAACTGCAAGTCTTCATCAACAAATGCTTGAGGCAGATCTTGCGGATATGGTAGCCAGACAGAATCTCCAACCAAGAGCTATGGGAAAGGACAGGGCAAAGACCAATCCCAGATTTCATCGTACAAAAGAAATGGAGATATATTGGACACACCCTGCGAAGACCACAGCCCAATATAGCCAGACAAGCCCTAGATTGGAATCCTCAAGGCACTTGGTTATTTGAAGTCGGAGTTTACAACTACTTCACAGAAATGATCACCATATTGAGACGACGTGTCGCCCGCAACATTTGGGTCGCTACCTTGAAGGTCAAGGTCACAGCATGACCTTGAAGCAAAATTGTGTCAGGCCCATAACTTCGTTATTTAAAGTCGGATTTTATAACTATTTCACAGAAATGATCACTCTATTGAGACGATTTGTTGCGCTCAACATTTGGGTCGCTACCTTGAATGTCAAGGTCACAGCATGACCTTGAACAAAAATCGTATCCGGCCCATAACTTGGTTATTTGAATTGGATTTTACATCTGTTTCACAGAAATGATCACCATATTGAGATGACGTGTCGCGCTCAACCTTTGGATCGCTACCTTGAAGGTCAAGGTCACAGCATGACCTTGCAGCAAAATCGTGTCCGGCCTATTATTTGAAGTTGGATTTTACAACTATTTCACAGAAATGATCATAAAATTGAGACGACGTGTCTCGCGCATCATTTGGGTCGCTACCTTGAAGGTCAAGGTCACAGCATGACCTTGAAGCAAAATCGTTTCTGGCCCATAACTTTATTATTTGAAATTGGATTTTACAACTATTTCACAGAAATGATCACCATATTGAGACGATGTGTTGTGCGCAACATTTGGGTCGCTTCCTTGAAGGTCAAGTCACAGCATGACCTTGAAGCAAAATTGTGTACGGCCCATAACTTGGTTATTTGAAGTTGGATTTTAGAACTATTTCACAGAAATGATCAACATATTGAGACGACGTGTCGAGCACAAATCGGTAAACAGATTTTATTGAGTAGAAGCGCAGTGAAAAGAACAGTAACTCTGCATTGCCTAAGTTTGGAATTAACACGCTTTGAACTTTGTCTGGTACATAACTCTGAAACTACAAAAGATATACTTTTCTGTGTCCAAATCCTAGTCGGGGAGTATCACCCGGTTCAACCGGCTCTTGTATTGAATTATAAAAACAAAAGTTACTTTCTGAACAAATAAGGACTACTTTTGGCAGATTATTTATTTACAAGGTATACATACACCTGCAGTTATCAGATCGTAAAACCACACACATGTGTTACAATGTGTACTTATCTTAATGGTCTTTTTATCACAACCATAGTATTTGTTATTGCCTTCATAGTGATAATTTTCACTGTCAGCATTCCAAAATAATTTACATTAAATATTCAACTTGATAAAACAAGTTGAATTCGTAATGTAATGTTTAATTAATTTTTTACAGTAGTACATGTATTTAGAAAATTAACAGAAGAGGAAAAAACTATATACTGTATATGTACGATACAAGACAATACCATCCTCAACAACATCTTATAATATATCGGGATATCAATTATTATTGAAAAGATTACATGTGAAGTACAACTAATCATTTTAGAAAGATCTGTGTTTCAAATTTTCACATTATTTCAGACGCTGTTATTATTTTGTTAGGAATCTCAAGTGCGATGTTATTAAACATTTTGACTCAAAACTGCACTGATCAACAGTGATACTGTTCCTCATTTATAACTTTCGCAATGTGTTTAAAACATTAAAATGCTTCTAGCAAGAGATGAAATTACTCTAAATCAGTGATAAGTGTCTTGAAACTACCATAACAGTTACTAAAATATGATTGGCAGAGATCAGGGAATTCAATGCTGACACCACAGAGCACAACGTTTCGCGACCAAACACGCAACACTAAGTTGTTCTCAAAACATGCCATAAAACATTTTTATAGATAATAAACAAAATCAGTGACCAAGAAAAGAATTATAATGTTGTTTATTTTTTTAATTTTTATAGTCCGTTATCCAAACAGTTAGAACATAGAATATATCTGTTATTAGACACACACTATTTACGTTACAAGAATTAAAATTTCACGGTTTAAAAACAACGAAGAATGGCATTTTGATCACTAAATGAGCTTCAGAAAACGGTTTATACAGAAAGTCTTAATTACATCTCTCCTGGCCTGTCCAACAACTGTCTGTGCAGGCCTAGTGCGTTAAGACGGGTGTGACAAAATTTACGCCACACAAAATATTAGATTGGTTTTAACTGGATAGAAATGATTTAGTTCACGCGACATACAATTTAGTGAACCACAGACAGCAGATATATAGTCTTATACAGTTTAAGTATTGACTCCTCACTATTAATGTTTTGATAATCAAAGTCATGGCAGAGAACTGTCTTATAATTGACCTCGCACTTCTCCGATGTTTATCTTGTTTTACTCATGTTGATTTTTCCTCTAGTTTATCTCTCTTTAACAGAAATTACAGTTTTCATTTCCATTTAATTCCCTGCATTTTTCTGTCTCATTCTGTTTCTTTTTCTTTAAATTGCCTTGCAAAGTTAATAGTATGATTTCTCTCTGCTACGATTTCTAGTGCCTCGCTTATTTGGGTTCAAAGTTCTGCCAGCGTGTCTGAGACCTGCATTTGCTAGAGGGTAGACGTTAGGCGACTCATTCTTCAAAGTGGTAACTTAAATGCATTTGTTGATTTGTTCTCTATTTTGTGTTTCAGATTCGAAGCGTTAAAGATTTCACCTTAATACTAGTAATCTTCATTTTTGGCTTCAATGCAGCATATTTTGTATATTATGAGATTATTACACATTGTTAAGTACAATTATACTGAATTCTATTGGACGAGCACACAGCGCAAGTCATGTCTGATACAGGCTTTGTAGCTGTGCAATAGTCCAACAGAATCAATATTGTTCTCAACCATGTTTGATGACACCTCTTTGTTCCACACCACCATTTTATGACATTTTGACAGAACTTTGTTGTAACTTTAATAATAACAACAATAAAGATTTGATATGGATTTTTGGATCTCAAAAATTTATAAACGGGCACTTTTTTCTTTGGGTCAGAGAAATCTCAACGTTGCCAAAATATAAGTCAGATGGGCAAAAATTTAACAGGCCGATGTTTGAGTATACGCATTTAAATCGTTTTATTTTAAAAAGTCAGTAGATCAGATTGTTTTGAAAACGTTCTGTTGCTGTCAAAAAGCAAGTGTCAGTCAGATTGTTTATATATATCGTTTATTTACATTATAAAAGGTAAAGTGTCAGTCAGAGTGTTTATATATATCGTTTATTTACAATATAAAAGGTAAAGTGTCAGTCAGAGTGTTTATATATATCGTTTATTTACAATATAAAAGGTAAAGTGTCAGTCAGATTGTTTATATATATATATATATATATCGTTTATTTACAATATAAAAGGTAAAGTGTCAGTCAGAGTGTTTATATATATCGTTTATTTACAATATAAAAGGTAAAGTGTCAGTCAGAGTGTTTATATATATCGTTTATTTACAATATAAAAGGTAAAGTGTCAGTCAGAGTGTTTATATATATCGTTTATTTACAATATAAAAGGTAAAGTGTCAGTCAGATTGTTTATATATATCGTTTATTTACAATATAAAAGGTAAAGTGTCAGTCAGAGTGTTTATATATATCGTTTATTTACAATATAAAAGGTAAAATGTCAGTCAGAGTGTTTATATATATCGTTTATTTACAATATAAAAAGTAAAGTGTCAGTCAGAGTGTTTATATATATCGTTTATTTACAATATAAAAAGTAAAGTGTCAGTCAGAGTGTTTATATATATCGTTTATTTACAATATAAAAGGTAAAGTGTCAGTCAGATTGTTTATATATATCGTTTAATAACAATATAAAAGGTAAAGTGTCAGTCAGAGTGTTTATATATATCGTTTATTTACATATAAAAGGTAAAGTGTCAGTCAGAGTGTTTATATATATCGTTTATTTACAATATAAAAGGTAAAGTGTCAGTCAGAGTGTTTATATATATCGTTTATTTACAATATAAAAGGTAAAGTGTCAGTAAGAGTGTTTATTTATATCGTTTATTTACAATATAAAAGGTAAAATGTCAGTCAGAGTGTTTATATATATCGTTTATTTACAATATAAAAGGTAAAGTGTCAGTCAGATTGTTTATATATATCGTTTATTTACAATATAAAAGGTAAAGTGTCAGTCAGAGTGTTTATATATATCGTTTATTTACAAGATAAATGGTAAAGTGTCAGTCAGATTGTTTTATATATATCGTTTATTTACAATATAAAAGGTAAAGTGTCAGTCAGATTGTTTATATATATCGTTTATTTACAATATAAAAGGTAAAGTGTCAGTCAGATTGTTTATATATATCGTTAATTTACAATATAAAAGGTAAAGTGTCAGTCAGATTGTTTATATATATCGTTAATTTACAATATAAAAGGTAAAGTGTCAGTCAGAGTGTTTATATATATCGTTTATTTACAATATAAAAGGTAAAGTGTAAGTCAGATTGTTTATATATATCGTTAATTTACAATATAAAAGGTAAAGTGTCAGTCAGAGTGTTTATATATATCGTTTATTTACAATATAAAAGGTAAAGTGTCAGTCAGAGTGTTTATATATATCGTTTATTAACAAGATAAAAGGTAAAGTGTCAGTCAGATTGTTTATATATATCGTTATTTACAAAATAAAAGGTAAAGTGTCAGTCAGAGTGTTTATATATATCGTTTATTTACAATATGAAAGTTAAAGTGTCAGTCAGATTGTTTATATATATCGTTTATTTACAATATAAAAAGTAAAGTGTCAGTCAGAGTGTTTATATATATCGTTTATTTACAATATGAAAGGTGAAGTGTCAGTCAGAGTGTTTATATATATCGTTTATTTACAATATAAAAGGTAAAGTGTCAGTCAAAGTGTTTATATATATCGTTAATTTACAATATAAAAGGTAAAGTGTCAGCCAGATTGTTTATATATATCGTTAATTTACAATATAAAAGGTAAAGTGTCAGTCAGAGTGTTTATATATATCGTTTATTTACAATATAAAAGGTAAATTGTCAGTCAGAGTGTTTATATATATCGTTTATTTACAATAAGGTAAAGTGTCAGTCAGAGTGTTTATATATATCGTTTATTTACAATATAAAAGGTAAAGTGTCAGTCAGAGTGTTTATATATATCGTTTATTTACAATATAAAAGGTAACGTGTCAGTCAGAGTGTTTATATATATCGTTTATCTACAATATAAAAGGTAACGTGTCAGTCAGAGTGTTTATATATATCGTTTATCTACAATATAAAAGGTAAAGTGTCAGTCAGATTGTTTATATATATATCGTTTATTTACAATATAAAAGGTAAAGTGTCAGTCAGAGTGTTTATATATATCGTTTATTTACAATATAAAAGGTAAAGTGTCAGTCAGAGTGTTTATATATATCGTTTATTTACAATATAAAAGGTAAAGTGTCAGTCAGATTGTTTATATATATCGTTTATTTACAATATAAAAGGTAAAGTGTCAGTCAAAGTGTTTATATATATCGGGTAAAGTGTCAGTCAGAGTGTTTATATATATCGTTTATTTACAATATAAAAGGTAAAGTGTCAGTCAGAGTGTTTATATATATCGTTTATTTACACTATAAAAGGTAAAGTGTCAGTCAGAGTGTTTATATATATCGTTTATTTACAATATAAAAGATAAAGTGTCAGTCAGAGTGTTTATATATATCGTTTATATACAATATAAAAGGTAAAGTGTCAGTCAGAGTGTTTATATATATCGTTTATTTACAATATAAAAGGTAAAGTGTCAGTCAGAGTGTTTATATATATCGTTTATCTACAATATAAAAGGTAAAGTGTCAGTCAGAGTGTTTATATATATCGTTTATTTACAATATAAAAGGTAAAGTGTCAGTCAGATTGTTTATATATATCGTTTATTTACAATATAAAAGGTAAAGTGTCAGTCAGATTGTTTATATATATCGTTTATTTACAATATAAAAGGTAAAGTGTCAGTCAGATTGTTTATATATATCGTTTATTTACAATATAAAAGGTAAAGTGTCAGTCAGATTGTTTATATATATCGTTTATTTACAATATAAAAGGTAAAGTGTCAGTCAGATTGTTTATATATATCGTTTATTTACAATATAAAAGGTAAAGTGTCAGTCAGAGTGTTTATATATATCGTTTATTTACAATATAAAAGGTAAAGTGTCAGTCAGAGTGTTTATATATATCGTTTATTTACAATATAAAAGGTAAAGTGTCAGTCAGAGTGTTTATATATATCGTTTATTTACAATATAAAAGGTAAAGTGTCAGTCAGATTGTTTATATATATCGTTTATTTACAATATAAAAGGTAAAGTGTCAGTCAGAGTCTTTATATATATTATAAAAAAAGCAGTAAAAATACTTCACCCTGTTACCTTTCTTTAAGGTAACGTATGTTACTTTTGAACAGTGCCTGCCTGAAAATGTATTTAAAACAAATCGTATCACAAAAAAACTACCAGATAAAGCTGTTTTAAGATACTTATTGTATTCAATACAATAACAAGATAACTTTCATGTGGTAAATGAGTCTTAACGAAATCACAAAGTCATAATCGACATTTTGCAACAGGAGATAAAAGTCCCTACTATGTTCAACTCAGGCAAGAAAATCAATCAATAAATAAATCACTCCAGGATAATGACTGGCAAATGTGGAAACCTGTGCACCTATGTAAACGCTGGTGATCGATTACAAACTTTAATATCATATATTAATACAGATAAGATGTAATGTGATATTTCTATATACGATACGATACATATATATTATACGTGTTAATTGAGACATTAGTGCAGATTTTGCCTCAAGTTTCTTGTGAATTTCTCTGTGACTCACCTCACTACTCGATGTCAAATCTTTAGGGAAATCAAAACACTGAATATATTAAAAACTCTCAAAATATCTACTATTCAATATGCATGTATTTGATTTCCTTTCATACTGTTTTATAGACATTAAACGGTTTTATGCTATTCTGATGATCAATTACTTTTAACAAATTACATTAAAATGTTTTGTATGTGAGAATAATGTTAAATGTAAAAAGCACACGTCAAATTACACATATATAATGTAATTAGTGATAATTCTGCAACAAATTATATGACAACTGATTATAGTCATGGTATGTCAATAAGCAAATATATTTTGTAGATTAAAATAAAGAGTTTGTGAAAAAACTTTCACAATGTAGAATAAACCTTAACCTTAAAGGATAGATCTCAACAAAGAGTAACTTGAAATATTGTTATAGAAGAAATATTATGAGAAATTACCTCGTACATGTACTTTAAATTTACGACTGTATGTTTTGATAATCTAATTATTTAATTTATTGCGTAAAACAATATTTTAACCACATTTCTAAACCTTGATTTCAATATAAGTCTGACTTACCTTTTAAAAGAGCCTTCTGTGTACGTAGTTTCATATTAGCTATCTCACTCACAGAAAACATAGATTCCCGATGGTGCATGTTTTCAACTGTAGAATGATAATGTTATTATCATGTACTAATGCTAATCCTTAATCCGATGTTTTTTATCAATGGATACAATTTCACCACAACATATTTGTTAACAAAATAGTACATGTCAATGTTTGTGATTAACTATTGAAACTCAAATAAAATTTTAGAGTAGGGATCTGTAAATTATTTCAGCACAGGTCATGTGTAACGTATTCCTGTCATTACAATAAAACAATTGCTTATTTTCCTTCCATGAAATGTTAACATCTAGATGTTTAATCAACAAAGTCCTAATTTACAATTAAAGGGCTATGTTAAGTTGTAAGTCGTTTCAGGATATATATAAATGCTATGTTCCAATCGTATCATTATGATTAAATAAGTTATTCATTTATACATTAAAAATGTTCATTCCTCAGACGACACTTTCAGTAAAAATATTTATCCTGCCCGTGGCAATTCCTATTTCTTTAACACCTGCACTACCAAAAATGTAAAAAAACGATGTTATTTACATTAGTTAATTCAAATCACAAACCGTTCTATTGTTGCAATACGTTAAAAACAATCGTTTTACACATAAAAAGCACTATTCCCTATCGGATGAATTCGCCATCAACAGAGTACAATTCTAACAGTACAATTACCATTCAATGTATAAACATAATTTCATCTTTCATCTTGTATCATTGTATTAGATAATGTTATGTTTGATCCGAAAGAAACAAATATAGCATCGATTATGTGTGTGAGTTAGATATCAGCTGTATTTTATACAAAACCGTGATAATCTCATGAATCGTGTGTGTAGCTCATACTCCAATACTCGTTTTTATTTTTCAATGAAACACCTGTACTTTTAGATGTCATTCTCACGTTCGTCACAACAGCTTTTATTGAAGACGTGGGCATAATGAATTACATGAGGCTCAAAGAAGAAACTGCTGGATAATGAAAAGTTTTAAATGAGTTTAATGCTTAAATGAATGCATATAAAACATAAGCTTAAGAAAAGGAAAAAGTACACGTGGGTAATTTTCTAAGCATATATTTAGACTACCAGTGTGTCTTATGTTATCAAATTGTACAGGTTTTTAATTTTGAACATAGCACTGGTATGTCATGACACTGTTCACTTTACTTCTCGGTGTGACCTTGACCTACTGACCTAGTCTAAGCGCGCGACACATGATATAGTCATACTGAAATTTTCCATGCACGAAGAAGATACGTTTGAGGCAAAATCTGGAGTATTAAACTTTACTTTTTTTAATGCGTTTATTTAAGGTCGCCGTCGGAAAGCCCATATGGGCGACCGTACACTCAAGTCAGACCATCCTAGAGCGTCCCGCCGAGATTTTTTCGTCGATTTTTGTCCAGCTTATAATGGTGGAGGAAGACCCCAGGTGCCCCTCCGGGCATTATTTCAGGCACGAGCGGGCACCTGGGTAGAATCACCGACCTTCCGTAAGCCAGCTGGATGGCTTCCTCACATGAAAGATTTCGACCCGAGTAAGGATCGAACCTACAGCGGCGAGGGACCTGTGAACTTCACTTTGCACATATGCCCCTTTTTATTGTGCGCAATGATCTCTTGATAATAAACTTTTGCATAAGAATCCTTCCATTCATGACATATGTACACATTTTCATTGTTTTAATGAAGTTTGACTTCAAACTGTGATTTTGACTTTGGACCTAGCGACCTTTTGTATATGTGCGGCACGATGTCTCATAATGATGAACATTTGTATCAAGTGCATTTTAATACTAAAATTTCTCCATGAATTTAAAAGATATGCGCTTGACATTTCATCAAATTAAATGACCTTGATATTGCATTTATGGACGTGTAATGCTCAGTGTCTAATGTGAACGTTTGTTTACACCACTCAATTCATGATAATAATTATTATGCATGTATATTCGTCAAAATATTTGTAAAAATAATATTTAATATCTAAAAGAAGCGTTAGTCAAAAAAAAGTTTTAGGACAAAATCTTAATCAAATAATAAGTAGTTGTTATTGTTTTATGATGTTTTGTGTTGGTGTTTCTATATATTGTTTAGAAGGCCACATTTAAAATTCAAATATGTTAATTTGTTTTCAACGACGCTATATCTGATTTCTGCATGGAATGTAATTCTTTGAACAACTTTGGAAGCCATTCACCCAAGGATCAATCCTGCTAAGTTTGGTTGAAATTGGACAAGTAGTTTTTCACAAACAGGTTTTTTAAGTTCACTATATAATCTTCACACACGCACGCACACACGCACGCACTCACGCACACACACACACACACACACACACACGCACACACACATACATTCATAGCAATAATCAGTTGTTTCATTTCCATACATAAATGACAAAGTTAAGAAAATATAAGCAAAATCTAATCATCTCACAAGTGTTGTTTAGTCCACGAATCAAATCCGTACATAAACAACAAAATTATTGCAACTTAATCAAAATCCAATATGTTGACCTTGACAGCTAGGTCATTTAAAGGTCAAGGTAAGTTTAAATTTTTAGAAGGTAGTGTTCTAGTATGAAAATAATCCATTGATTAATTACCAAGTTACTACTAATTATATCAATAATCAGTGAAAATTTAATAATTTGACCTTCAATGTCACGGTCATACACGAGTCAAGGTCAACTGAGTTTGATATACATGAAGGTCATGAACTAAAAGATAATGTATCTAAATATGAAGTTAATCCCTTATTAATAACAAAGTTATAGCCAGTATAATTACATACGAAAAAAAGAGAATTACATGAATTTGACCTTGACGGTTAAGGTCAATTAAAGGTCAAGGTCACATCTAAATAAGTCAATATTTTTGTTTGATGGCAAGTCTTAATCAAATCCATTCATAGATAAAAAAAAATGACAATTTAACATAATGCAATAATTTGATCTTAAGGGTCAAGGTCATTTAATGCTAAAGGTCAGGTCATTTTAATGTCAAGGTCAATATCATTAATAAGCCAATGTCAATTTGAGTTTAATATACATGAAGATTTTCTCACAAAGAATATGTGTGTCTTATTATGAAGTCAAGCCATTCATTATAATGTCAAAGTTATAGTAAGTTACAACCAAAAAAAAGTTTTTTTAATATGACCGCGCATTTTGTAAGTGAACAAAATGACTACCTTCAAAATAACAGTAAGTTATGTTTTATGTTTTTTTTACAACAATACGACACGTGATATCCAGTAAATTATAACAGTCTTCTTTTGAATTTCAAATGTTTTTCAAATATCAATGCGACTAGTGTTTTTATCTTTGATTTTAACCCGTATCTTCAAGATAAAAAACATCATTTTGAAACATATTTCTCTACATACATTCATGTAACTTGGGTGAATATAGTACAGTAATTCATTTACAAAAGAACTCCCGACGTTTTTAAAACTGTAATTCTAGTTAATAACAAAATTTACCAATTCCAATGATATATATCATCATCACAATTGATTTTGTTGTTTGGAATCTGAAACAAAATCGTTTAAACAATAATGTTTTATGATGCCATACTTAAATGTTCATCACATTGAAACAAATATTGAATTATGTTTTACAAGCTGTTATTTTCACTCAATATTAGCATCATGGTGTACCTTATACACTACAATCAATTGAAATTATAGATCTAAAATTCGTGAAAAGAAAACAGATGTTCAGGCAATGATTACTAAATGTGTAATGATTCATGACAAATGTTGCAATGGTGTGCCAAACAATGTTTGTCTATGATATTAAAATATGAAAGCATGATAAAAATTGACATCCATTCTAAAATATTATAAAAGACAATTAAAATTTTAAAAATATGTCAGAATAATCATTATCTTTTGATTTTTTTTTCAGTTAATTTTTACAGCGATACGTTGTTTGGAGTGTAATGTAAATTTCATTATATAAAATCCATACTTGCTCGCATTTTATATTAAATCTCTATGCATCTAAATGTCAAATCATTATGATAACGGATAAAACAGAAAGTATTGTTGTTATTGATCTGGTTGTAATAAGTTGTACATGTATTTTGTTGTTGTAAAATCTTTGGTCGTTGAGTAATATTTGTTTGCTTTTATATTGGTTGTATTGAGTGATTTTGTATTGTCAAGTTTTTTTTCAAAGTTCATGTATTGAATTTAAATGTTTGGATTAAGTTGTTTTGTGATGTTGAGATGATAATGTGGAGGTAGTATTTTTAGTTGAATGTTTGTGGTTTAAACTGTGTCGTAGAGTTGTAAAATGATTTATTTCGGGTGCTACATTTTGTGGCATTTTGTATTGTTTAGTGATCATAAGTTGCTTCGAGATTGAACTCGCCACAAAGGTAATTATTGTTTCGTATAAAAGACATATACGTGAAAATAGATTGTGTATATATATATATTACAATGTCATAGAACGGTGATAATGATAACAGACAGACATTTGAACATGGAGAATGTTCTTAAGTCTATAGTTCAACAATTGATGATTGGAAATAAGTTAATTGATTTAATCAAGGTGAATAATTGCTACAAATACGCAATATATGGTATACATGCACAAATTTAAACATGTTTGGTTTTCTATAATACTATGGTTTAATAAATTCTCTACGTAATGCCAAATAACAATTACAAAAAATGATAAAATGAAATTTATCCTCAATTCTTAAACATTCGCATTTTCTTTCTGAACGGGGCAGTATGTTGGGGCCATACCTTTCTGATTCTATATTTAATTTATTAGGGGACAGACTAAAACGAGACAAACATTATCTATATAAAGATTATTAAGGAAAATGCAGGTTTGTCTATCAAATGTACATATAGACTCGACAATAGTGGACTAGATTGAATGTCTGAATACGTTCTGTATAAAACTATCATCTAACCTACGTGTGAATATTTGGACAAACTCTTCCGGACTGTATTGGAAAGGGTTCAGTCATATGTGTAGGAGCACATTTTGTCTCGGAGCTCATTGCCTTACGTATTAAGACCAATGCGGTCGCATTTGTCCCACATAAGAGAAATGGGACCTCAAATGTCTATCCAAAAAAACTCATTTGTGTGACAAATGTGCTCCGATCAAGTTTTTAAGGGGCAAAAAAGCACATTTGTCTCATGTTATTTAAGGGACAGGAAGGCACATTTGTCTCATGTCAAGTGTAATAGGTTTGCTAATGCTTTTTATAAAATCTTAAATCTACAAACTACAGTGGAACCATTAATTCTTATATCTCTAATTCAAGAAATTTGATTGGCTGAACCTGAAGGCATAAACTGAATCCCGTTCACGGTGGTACAATAGTGAAAACGCGATATTACGATGATGAAAACCTGATGGTACGACGGTGAAAACACAATGGTGAAAAACAACGATTGTACGATGGTGAAACAACGATGATACGATATTGAAACAACGAAGGCACGATGAAAACGTGATGGTAGGATGGCGAAAACACGATGTAACGATGGTAAAAATACGATGGTACCATGATGAAACTGAAATGGCACGGTGATGAAACGCGATATTTTTTTCACCTTCGTGGCATCGCATCATAAAGATTTCACTATGGTGCGATTTTTGTTTCATCATCGTACCATCGTGCAATCGCGCTTTTAACATTATACAATCGTGTAAGGAGACAAAAAAGTGAAACTTATGTACAAACAGAACACCGTAATCGGGCAATATTTGAACGATACAATATCGTGACTCGTTACGCATCTCTCCGGAATCTCGCGAAAATAAAATTCTTTAAGGCCATATACCTTTAAATAGTATTCCCTTTATATTCTATATAACATTGACATTTTTCAAAGAGCTACAAAACATGGACCCATTTTAGAGAACAAATCTATATCTCATTTTAAAGAGATAAAGTAGGGGTCATGTGTCTTCAAAGAAAAAATTCTAGCGTCACATTTGCAACTGTAAAATCACTTAAAAATTCACACTGCTGTGACGTGAAAGAACTACCAATAATTTAATTGAAATTCACTCATCAAATACAACCTTTGCTCTCATTTTTTCAACCAAAATATCAGAAACATATCCATAATGAAATTGAAACAGAAAACAGCTTAAATTTAGATGCAGAGTGAAAAATATTGTCTAATAACCTGTTCCAATTACACGACAAGGCTAGATGTCTCCCGCGCTGGTTCCTTTACCATAGTCAGACCTTTGAGATGCACAGACACGAATTGATGCGCGATATTTTACCAAGAGACACGAAAAGCAAAATTTTGACAAAACATGAAGCGAGACACGATATTCTACCGTGAAATCTCGTGGGAAGGGATACTTCGACATTGCGTGAGCTCGTGTTACAATATCTTGTCATGCTTCGTGTCTCGTCGGAATGTCGCGTCTCGCCTGATTCTGCGAGACCCGATATTCCATAATTATGGCATTACCCGGATTCTTTCAGGAACTCATGTATGTTGTAAGTGCTTATTCAATGGCGGATCTGAAAGCAGCAATTCGCGGAAAATGGCGATACCTTTTTCTTTATATATTTCTGATGAAACAAAATACGTGTGGGATGATCGTCTTCATTATATCATTTAGCAGCAATTCCTGGTGTTTTTTGTTTTTGTTTTTTTTTTTGCTTGTTTGTTTGTTGTTTTTTTTGTTGTTGTTTTTTTAATCATAGATACATAGTATAAGTAAATCTTCATAATTTCATTTCGAATAGTCGTACAATGGCATGCACAAAAACTTATTAGGTAAGTTTCGTAAAATATAATTTAAAAAAAAATAAATATAAAATATATTATTTCATCAGGATACGAACGGACAACCTTCAATTTAAAACAAACTAAAAGTCTGAACTCGTATGGTGAGGCAAGTGTTGTGTGGGTAACTTTAAGTTGTGCATAAACCATGTATACCATTATGTCATACTTCAAAATCCGTATGATTTATTTCGGAATCCAACAATTACCGTTAATGAATATTCAAATGTCTCAGGTCCATTTTGCCAAACATGACAACAATTTCAAAACAGAGTGGTACATGATCACTGCATTCATTAAACGGTTATAGAGGATATTGAATGAGTGTAAGTTCAATACTAAATTTATTGCACGAGTTGAATAAAATTATATTTTGCGAGCCTCTGGCGAGCATAATATTATTTTATTCAACAAGTGCAATAAATTCAGTAATGAACTTACACGAATTTAATATTCTATTTATCACATACCAAAAATAGAGACCGTTTAAAGTGAAATAAGAGTCATTTTTCATTGACGCGCCTATAGTATAACGCTAACATTTAGCGCGTCTTTACACTATATTTGTATAACGCTAATGACGTCACGTCAAAATATATGCACGGCCGTGCAATACCATATTTACGGAGTCGCAAAATCGGCACGGGTGTGTGATAGACAGTTTAAATGAATTAATCCGATTAAATATTTTATCATATAATGCCAAATTATCAATTGTACTGCATGTTCGACAGTTCAAAAATATCATCGATTTGCGCAAAGACGTAGACTTGCAAAAATAAAGCATTCGAAACACTCGAGCATTGCACAGATTATCAGATGAGAACCGTCCAGAAGAAATATTGGGGTAATATGAATCAAAAGCGAGCATAAATGATTACATACATCAAAAGAAATTAAACAATTATGGTTACCAACTGATGAGTTACAATCTCCAGCAATCATTACTGTTCCGACGTTTCGAAATACGACAAATCATCTAATAATAAACCAAATAGGTCATCATTAATTATATTAGTAATAGGGGACTTACCATAAGAATATACCACACTAGTAAATATCGACATCCAATGAAAAATAAGACTGGTTAAATTTATAGCCATCCCATTGTACGATGATTGTTTTGGGGACAACAGAGATAATATCCGTGTAACTTTCTTTAATATAAATAACTAAGCCACCGCTATTTCTTTTGGCTCTTCTGTGCCTATTTCTTCTATAAAAATTATAGCAAAAAAAAAACATCAATATCTATATCATTCATTTCAACCACACATTCTGGGCTTCTAAATATCTTTACACTTACTTTTGTTCATTACATCATTACTGCTTACTAAGACTTTCCTTCCCCTTTGACATTTCCTACTCATACTATTTGTATATTGTATAACAATCTTATTATCATAAAATATCCACAAAATAAGTCCAGTAAAATCCAAAATAATCTAATTTTTACTCACGCAAAAAACAACACGGAGCTGATAAAAAAAATCCGTTTCAAATCAAGTGACCATGACCATAATTGTGTATAAATAGTTACTGAATAATGATTGTTTTGGGTGTAAATAATCATCAGAGACGTTTTTTTCTTTCAGTGTATACATGTTTATGGGGTAAAAAGATAAAAGATACTTTTAAAAATGCTTTATCGCTTGTAATGTGAGAATATTTGGATTATTAAAGTGACGCGGTGCTGCTCTATCTCCATATCTTGGGAAGTGGGTATAAAACATTACCAAACACTTCTCTAGATGTAATAACATCAAAGCTAGTCATTCTTCTGGCACAATAATACTTTTCAGACACAAAATATTAAAAGCAAGTAACATAATTATGATGTTGTTGTTGTTTTTATTTTGTCCGGTTGTATGTAACATATTGTATGTTCAAAAGAACAGTACCTGAATGAAATGTGTCTTACATCTTTAGTTTTCTTGTAAACATCGAAATATTTAATATTTATTAAATACATTACATCAATACTGATACGAGAGATAACTCCGACACTAAATCACATATTTTTGCAATGTCTTCATTAACTTCCTGTATATTTTAAATATTGAACCACCTAAAGTTCAGTTCAAGGACTTACACTTCAAAAATTATTTATGAAAATGGAAACTGGTACTGCTTTGAGGTCCTGAATGAGGTATACAAAACATACAACAGTAGATAAAGCCGACACTTAAATTTTTAAGTAAAAATTACTGGAAAATCAGCATCAGTAATTAATTTTTACATCTTATATGTTTTATTATGTTTTATCTATTTTTTTGTTGATATTTTACACAATTTAAAAAAAAATCTTGTCCAAATAAGTGACCTGTGGTCATACAATTCTTACTACCTTATTGTTTTTTGGGTAAAAAAACATTTTGTGGCGCAAAGTCGGGGTGGGGCGTAACCCCATTTGGGTTTAAAAACCAAAATTGTCCCCCTGAGGGCCCTTTTTTTCATCTGGGGAAAACCCCCTTTGGGGATTTCTCAAGCCCACTTTCGTTTTTCCCCAAAGCAAAATTTAAAAGGTATGGTAAAAAATTTAAAAAGGAATCCTGCATGTATCAGTCCCTATACCTGGGCATGTAAAAAAACCCGGGGGGGCTTTTAAATAAGAGCTGGGGAGGGGTTCCCCGGACCCCTTGTATCTATAGGTTTTCTAAATAAAAAATTTAAAATTCATTTTCTACGTCTCAGGGGTTTTTGACATTAATGGAAGATAGATAGATTAATAGATAGATTTTGAAGCAGTTTTTACCTACGAAAAGTTTAGGTTATTTGAAAAAATATAAAAAGATACCAAATTACAAAAATCAACACATTCTGTCCTGCTCCTATACAACTAGGAAAACACTTTGCTGTCATTAGGGCTTTGTAACACCGCACTTTGGGGTCAAACGCACTTTGGGGTTCGACCCAAAAGTGCGTTACGTACTTTGGGGTCCGACCCCATAGTGCGTTACGCACTTTGGGGTCTAATTTCGACCCCAAAGTGCGTTAAACAGGTACATATACATTTTTTAACATCAGGCAAATGACCGCACTTTGGGGTCATAGAGAATGAATGTTCATTATGTTTTAAATAATTTATTGTAGTCAAAGCCAATGGTAAACAAAAAATCAGGGTATTAAATAGACGCAAAACATGTGCCCTAGATTATAGTAGAATCAATAGGGATTTAAATAGTCTTGATTAGTAAGTGAAGAACTTTCACCAACTAAATCACCAAATAAAGAATTTGTATCAATTATTAAGCTTAAAATATTTTTTTCTCTCAAATTTTCCATTTATTTTAAAAGAATGAACACCTTTCATTAACTCCATTGTTTTTAGCTAAATAGCATTATTTTCCCGTTTTTTTATTTACACATTTTATAGAAATATGATAGTCTTTGCATAGACAAAGGTATAAATTCTGTGTAATCTTAGTAAGACAGTTCAGTAACAAATATGTGTCTGATAATACGTTGAAAGAGCCATTTATTTAGCTAAATTTGACAAATAAGAAAACTTGACTAGGTATAGATTCGGCTTTCAGTAGTAGTCCACACAGGCGGTACTAAAATATCAACTATTTAAGTAGTCGCACATTAAGAGCGGAGCTTCAGAATAATGTAAAATTTTCAGTGGGGGTATAGAGGGGATTGTGGGGTATCGATCCCCCCGAGGGATAAAAATAACATTTTAAAGGCCCATTATGCTTTTTCTGTTTTTCTTAAAAGCTTTTTTATTTTGATGTTCTTCTATATTATCCAAAAAATACATATTGGCCAATTACCTGAACCATCTTTTTCATCTGTTGCTTTTGGCAATGATGAGTACAGTTATAGTGAATTAGTATTTTATATGGAAGTCAAATACTACATTGTTTTGACTACTTTTATGACAAATAATTTCACATTTATCGCTACTTTTATTCAGGTAACAAGCATCTTACATTTCTCTGATACCATTATTTTAACATTATAAAATTCATGTTTGCTCTTTCTAAAGAAGTATGTAAGATTTCCTATAAAAAAGCCTCTGGCGAACGGTTGTTGCGGAGCTTACAAAAACCCTTAAATTTGTTGATAAGCTTAATAATGTATTTGTAAAAATCACTATTTATAGTCCGATTGAAAAACTTGATGTTTCAACAGGACATTGCAATAGAGTATACTTATAGTTCTTTGGGAAAAAAATATTAACTGCATTATTGTTTTATTTCATTCCCAACATATCTAAAATGGGGCTCAATATGGCACCAAAAGTTATCAAATAAATGACTGACAGAACGGGATATTTTTCGCAGCATCTTTTAATTTTAGGGATACACAATTTCTGTACTTGATTTTTTGAACGGTGGCATAAAAGTGACATTTGCATTTTTTGGATACTTTTTTTTCGTACATATTTTTTTTGTATGTCGTACATATTTTTTTTAGTTTTGAATACATACTTTTTTTTAGTTTTGCATACGTATTCTTTTTTAGTTTGCATACATATTCTATTTTAGGTTTTTGTACATATTTTATTTTAGTTTTTTGTACATATTTTATTTTTGTTTTTTCGTACATATTTGTACATGACGCCAGTTGTAAAGTAGAGGTTTGGATAATTACGCCATTTGTGAAACACCATTTTCAAACACTTCGCCATCTGGTAATTACAGCACCCCATTTGCAAATGCACCAGACATTTTCATTTTTTGGAGGTATCAAAAAAAAATAACAACACTTTTTAGTAATAAAATATATTCTGCATATGGTCTCGATGTGGTTAACATTTGACACAAGGTGCCTTAAAATTCTTTCATGGGGTTTAGGAGATTGAAACCCAAGTCTTAAAATTTTGATCTGTAGGTGTGACCCCGACCTTGAGCCGGCACACCTGGCATATAAGTTCTGCACATTATATGGAATGTGCTAAAGAAATTAAACCATAAAGTATTGACCGCCATCTTGAACTCCACCTTTCAAATATTTCAATGTCGCAGATCGAAAATAAGACAGTACTCAGTATTTAAGCAGAACTCAGAATGACACCCTAAAGACCTCTTGAACCCAAAGTGCGTTTGATATGTAGCATATTAACGCACTTTTGGGGTCAAATTTCTCGATTTTGACCCAAAGTGCGTTGGACCCCAAAGTGCGGTGCGAAGTTTAACGCACTTTGGGGTCGGACCCCAAAGTGCGTTTGACCCCAAAGTGCGGTGTTACAGGGCTTGATGTTTATCACTGTGTTCCGCAAAATATGATTAACGAGTAAATTAAAGCTTTAGTTAAATCATATCGCTCAGTGGACAGCGGATGTTTCCAGGGAAAGCAGTAGCAATGGTATAAACTTCGTACATGTAGATATTTCAAAAAAGAGTATGCTATAGAGAAATATTGTTGTTTATGACTAGGTCAGCTTTGGCTAAATTCCGTTGCGGAGTTGCAACTATCCGTCTTGAAACTGGCCGATATGAACATTTACCAGAACATGAAAGAATATGTCCACTTTGTGTAGATGGTATTGAAAATGAAATGCATGTTATGATCGAATGTTCTATGTATGACAATATAAGGAAACCATTGTTAGATAATGCCAACTATACTTGTGATTAAGTTACTACAATGTCAAAACATGAAAAGTTTATGTACTTATTTGCCCACCAGGACACCCATATAATAAGATTGATCGCAAAAACCAGCTGTGATATTCTTAAATATAGAAATAACATGTTGTATAGTAAGAATACTAATTAAAATGTAACACGCCGCTATTGTTTGACTATACAATAAGCACAACTTTTACAAGTTTTTAATGGTTTTAGTTTTAAATACAGAGTACAACTTTAAGTTGCTAATAAGTGAACTTTTTGGTGTAAGCGATCCGTAAGCCATGGCAGCGATCTTTTACAGCTAAAGAAAATCAGTTCAAAATAATTATTTTAGACTAATTTAACGTTTCCTAAGCATTGTGAAAGTGTAATTTGTACGGATTATAAAGGGACTATAATCAAATAAAGGTACGAATTTTCGTCAAACATTACTAAAATTGATTGAGAATGAGTATAAACAACTCGGATAGTGTATCTATTTCGGATGACCATGACGAACAACGCGAGGCTCCAGTTGGGGTTCCAACTGTTTATTTAAAAGAGTATGATGTGTTTGGATGGCGCAAACCTGGCAAACCATTACAATGGTTAGAACCATCTGAGATTTACACTGAACTAATTAAAGTGGTGGAACCATGTAATATAAAAGGACTGCAAAGGGTTCGAGGTATGTGGCGGATCCACTTTGCAACCCTCAATGACAAAGTTAAAGTAATGGCCAGTGGGGTACACCTTAGGGGAAGGAAAATAAGTGTTTTGAGTACTTTCCCCACGCGCCTAGACGGAGAACGTACCGTGCGGATACGAATAAAAAACATTCCGTTGACGATAGACGACGAAGAAGTGATCAAACACAACTTGACGCTAAAAGGGATCGAAGTCATATCCATGTATCGTGAGAGACTAACCGTAAACGGGAATCTTACTATAACTGAAAACGGTGACAGGATTGTCACAGTATCTGCTCTATCCCTAAAGACACCCCTCGCAAAATTCACCGATTTCGGTAAATACTCAGCGCACGTGATTCATGCCGGTCAGTCTGGAGAGTCCAGTAATGAAAAAAGGCCGCGCAAATGTAGCAAGTGTTTATTAGACGGACATACATTCTCCAGCTGCCCAAATGACTGGGTGTGTAGAACATGCAATCGGCCTGGACACAAAGCTTCGGATTGTCTTTATAATAACGACATAGAATCAGAACACGACGCCGATTCTGAAACTGGTTCCGAACAATCCAGCGACTCTACATGCATCTCTGAAGTACATGTTAAAAGCTTTACTTCCGTCGTTCAAGCGCAAGGCCCCAGACCGGGGGCAACAACATCAACATCTCCATTAGCATCATCGGGAATAGGTCGTGGCTCTATATTACAGAAGTCTATGGGGGAAAGTATACTTTCTCATACTACCCCAAACAAGGACAAACCTCAACTTGTTAAAGAGCGCTCACCGCCAACACCCGCTGACGAGTACAGGGAGAAATGTAACGTTAAATCCACTAAGAAACATCACAGAAAAAAATGAATTCTGTATCTTTTAATGTCACTTTGAACATTGTTTGTTTTACAAACGTGCTATGTTTTTTGGACATGAAACAGAACAACGATTATAACTGGAACACATTTGGACTTTCATGTAATAAAGAGATTATTACAAGATTGTACATTAATTACGTGGGCAGTAGGCCTTCAAATCATTATTTTTTCAGTATTCTGCACATGAATGAATGCATAAATTTTGATACATCATTTAAAATGATATATAGTTTATTTAAAAATGTATCATGTTATATTACTGGTGCACAAGAAACAAATTTGACATGGCCTTATAAATTTAAGCGTTGTGTTAAATTTTGTAAATAACATACTTATAACTATTGACGCTTTACTATGTAAACCAAAATGTAGTACGCGCAAAGAAATCATGGAAAACACGAGAAATATTCAAAATAGTTTAGATAATTTCATAGTAATTGCGACATTCGGGTGTTCCGATCAACAAAACATACTTATTACTCAATGTAATACCGGTCATGTATTTGTCTGCATCTGTATAGTATATTTTCTACATAGAATTCAACTTAATTTATATTTTGATTTTATCAAGCATTCATATACCGAGGCAGTGTACTTACATGTTGCGGTGCATAGGAAATTGATTTTTGAAAAATATACATGTATGTTTAATTTATATAAAGTTAATACAATTGATGTTAATTTGTATAGCAAATCTCTGATACTTAAAACAAATATTCTAAGATGTTATCAATATGTTAATGTTTGTTCATTAATCTTAATGTTTTTGATATACTCTATTCATATGTTAACGAAACCACTTTTTTTTCACAATTTATACATGTACTTTGGAAATTTACTTTCGTTCTATGCTCCAGTACAATTGCTTCCAAATCCGAAGCTTTTATAAAATATCGGGCATTACAAGAAAGCTACATTTTGATATTGCATTTTCGAAACCTTTTGTTTCGCGATTTCGTCAAGGCTTCAAGAATAATGCGTTTATCACAAGCGTGCACATTGTACATGTCAAGTTACAAGATATATTTTACGTGTTTTAATTTAATAAGTCAATCAATCTCTCAATATGTCTATTTATAAACTTCATATAGGTTCCCTTAATGTACAGGGATTACGTGCGAAGCCCAAACGTTTACGGTTTTTAGAATGGGTAAATCAACAAAAATTAGATATATCCTTTCTCCAAGAAACCCACTTTACAAATGATATTTTGGAAGATGTTAAAACAGATTTTAAAGATTATCACATTTACAATGCATTTGGACCTACGACTCACTCAAAAGGTTGCACTATATTAGTTCGCAAAAATATGTGCATTGAATATAATGTCATAAATGATATAATTGACGAAGAATCTGGGAGATTTGTGCTTTTAAATATTGACTTCTCGGGAACAGTTTTCACTTTTGTTAACATATACGCACCAAATGACAAACGTTGTAGAAATAACTTTTTTGAACTTGTTAACAATAAGATTGAAGAAGAATCATTAGGTTTAAAAATAATAGGAGGAGACTTTAATGATGTACTCAACGAAACAGACAGGTATACTCATTCCAACTCGCGCACTAAAACATCTGAAAAGCTTAAAAATCTAATACATTCACATAGTCTATGCGATATCTGGAAACTTAAAAATATAAATAAAATTCAATTTACTTGGAAACGGACTAATGGCGCGGAAAAAAGTCGCATTGATTTTTGGCTTATTGAAAAAAGCATGTCACCTTTAATCGCCAGCTGCGACATAAGACCTGCACAAATAATGTGTACTGACCACTTAGGTATCAGTCTAAAAGTAAATATTCCTAGTCATCGCGGTCCAGGTTATTGGAAGTTGAATAATTCTCATTTAGAAGATATTGAATATAAAAATCTTATCATAAATACCATTAGTTCCGTTCAAAATGAATTCAAATCTCATGACATTGATCATAGAACAATGTGGGAAATATTGAAATACAGCATTAAAGAAAAAAGTATCTATTTCTCAAAACTGAAAGCTAAACATAATAGAAACCGATTAACGAGTTTAGAAAAAAGACTTTCGCAGCTATACGAAGAATTTCATTCGCATAATTCAGATACATTACTTAAACAAATAAAAGATTTAGAAATCGAAATCGAGACGATATATATAAATAAAGCAAACGGTGCAAAAATACGCTCTCGTGTACAGCTCATCGATGAAGGTGAGAAAAATACAAATTATTTCCATTCGTTAGAAAAATCGAAACAAACGAAAAAAGTTCTTAACTCGTTAAAAATTGACGGAAAACAAATAACCAACTTTGAAGATGTAATGAACGAAGAGGTAAAATTTTACCAAAATCTATATACAAAAAAGGCAGACAGCGAGAATTTAGGGGATTTTTTCGATAACATTGTTTTTAAGAAAACACTAAAAGACAAAGACTCGGATGACTTAGAATGTTTAATAAATATAAATGAATGCGAAAGCGCACTTCTCAGCATGAAAACCAACAAAAGTCCAGGTAATGACGGACTTACAGTCGAATTCTATCGTACATTCTGGCATCACTTAAAATTTTTATTAGTAAATTGTTATAACGAAATACACAAAGAAAACGAACTTTCAGCTTCTCAGAAAATCGGTGTTATTTCACTATTGTACAAAAAAGGAGACCCAGAAAATATTGAAAACTGGCGTCCAATATCGTTGCTTAATAACGATTACAAAATTTTAACTCGGGTACTCGCGATTAGGTTACAAAAAGTACTTCCGAAAATTATAGACAGCGATCAACAAGGTTACATAAAAAATCGTTTTATTGGTAATAACATACGACAAATATCAGATGTTATTGACTATTGCGGAAAACATAACATTGATGGAAATCTTTTGTTTTTAGATTTTAGAAAGGCTTTCGATACGATCGAGTTTGACTTTCTAGTTAAAACCCTTGAAAAGTTTAACTTTAAACCAATGTTTATTCGTTGGATAACGTCCCTTTACAATAATATTTCGTCATGTATATTAAACAATGGTTGGATATCAAAAATGTTCTCCCTATCACGTGGTCTCAGACAGGGATGCGGAATTTCTTCTTTGCTTTTTATCCTTGTTGCCGAGGTCCTAGCTAATTCAATTCGAGAGAATAATGACATTAACGGAATCTCAATAAAAATAAACAATGAAACTTTTAATCTTAAAATGACACAACTAGCCGACGATACTACAATGTTCTTAAAAAGCACAGAAGACATACAAAAAGCATTATCAACTATTGAATTTTTTGGAAAACATTCTGGTTTACAACTAAATTTGCACAAGACAGAATGTGTTAGATTAGGGAATAACTTTGATAATTTAAAATTAACTGACATAAAATGGAGCGAAAAAGTGAAAGCTTTAGGCGTCTTTTTTGGCACAAATAAAAAAGAATGCGAACAACTAAACTGGGAAACGAAAATTCAAAACTGTAAAATCTTAATTAATTCATGGAAGAAAAGAAAACTTACTATTTATGGACGACTCACTGTTATAAAATCAATTTTACTTCCAAAATTTACTTACTTAATGCAGTCACTGTACTTTCCAGAAGAGATACAGAAAAAACTCAACTCATTATTATATACATACCTCTGGGACGATAAACGTGAAAAGGTTAAAAGAAATATATTGATAAACGATCTCGAAAAAGGCGGTTTAAACATGATCGACATTGAAAGTTTTGTTACTATGCTGCAAGTTAAATGGGTAAAATCCCTTCTTTCAAATGAATTTGCAAACTGGAAAGTCATTCCAAGTTATTTCTTAAACAAATTCGGCAAAAATTTCCTTGTTTTTTACATGAACTTAAAATCTGTCTCAGGTTTACCAAAAGACTATTATACTTTACCTGATTTCTATAAAGAACTTATTAAAAAATGGATTTTATTTAAAAATATTAATAAGAAGCAGCCAAAACACTTCTTTGATATTCGTAAAGAAATAATTTGGGGTAATGAACACATTTTATGGAATAAAAAATCTTTATATTTTCATAATTGGATAAACTCTGACATAATTTTTGTAAATGATATTATCGATACAAATGGCGATATCAGTGAACATCTTATTCTTTCAAAACTCAGAAATAAATCAAATTGGCTATCCGAAATTTATACGCTACGTAAAGCTTTACCGCAACTCTGGAAATTCATCTTAAAATCGGACGAATCAATCAAAACTAGGGTTAAAACTGACTTTTCTCCTTTACTTACAAAAGAATCAAACAAAGAGATTTATAACATACTTAGAAACAATAAAGCGGAAAAACCATACATTCATCGCCTATGGGAAATTTTATTTGAACATGAAATTCCGTGGAATAAAGTATACCTGAATATAAAGTCAAGCATTGACAATAGATATAAACAGTTCCGTTATAAACTCATTCATAATATAATACCGACAGGGGATAACTTATACAAATGGAAATTGAAAAATAGTCCGAAATGCGTTTTATGCAATTGTACTGATAGCACAGAACATTTCTTTATTCATTGTCAATCACTTAATGCTTTCTGGAAAAGAATTATTGAAACTTTTAAGTCACTAGGAATCTGTAAACATATTTTCAATCTCAAAAATATTGTACTAGGTTATAGTTTCGAAAATACGCAGCATTCAAATCTTTGGCAAATTAATTTGATCTTTACAATCATTGGCTTTAGTATATACAAAGCTTATATGATGAGTAACCAACGTGCCGATACTATAAACATTAATGGAATCTTTCTACACGAACTTAACAATATGAAACTATACCTCGTCCATAAGAAATATAATTCTCATTTTATTAAACGCTTTACAACAAACTTTTAATATTGTCAGATATTTTAAAAGATGAGAAAAATTATGTTATAATATTTTATTACAGCTATGTATACCTTTTTCTCTACTAAAATTGTAAAATGATATCATACATTATTTGATATGTTAAATGCACTAACTGTATAAGTATGCACATGTTCTTTGTGTAAATGTTCTTAAAGTTTTAAAATAAAAGATAAAAAAAAAAAAAAAAAGTGAACTGGAAATTATTATTCTTAGAGAAGTAAGGTTTTGTTATTAGTACTAATAAACTCATTTTGATTAATATATTTGACAAATATAAAACATTTTAACTATATCTACTGGTTGTAAGTAATAAGTATTTTACAAATATCGTTTAGCAATATTTTTACAGGTACTTTGGATAATTATTTTTTAGCCACATATTGTACTTGATTTTCGTGACAAGTAGTTTCTTGTGTGAATGATTGTCTTGTCTCTTGTAATTCTTATATAGAATGGCTGTGTACATGTTTTATGGTAATATACTGTGTGTACATAGATGAGACCCAAATAGATAAATAAATAAATAAATAAAATGAATAAATAATAAATAAATAGGTGACCATGTGCTTTTTTGTTGAAAAACAAAGTTATAACAATTATGTATTTAACAATTGTCGGGTTTATATATATGTCAGAGTTATCTATCATCCGACCAATATAGAGATTCTACTGAAATCAATAAAACTTAACTTTACATAACTATCATGGCACATATATTCTGCTAGACGTTATCTCACTAAAACGTTCCAAAAATATTACTCGGGACCTGTAGTATCTCACATAGTTTGTATTTTGTCTGTTCGACACAAAATGTGATAACATTTTTAGACGTTCATCGGGTTGGTAAACGTTGCTGAATAATCGTTGTGGTGTAACATTTTACAATTTTAATGGAATAATGATATCTGATTCGGGGAATATAACATCATAAAAAACCAACTGTTATTTTTATATAAATCTGTGAAATCATTCGAAGTACGTAAAGCGCACGCCAAAAAGTTCGTCAAAGCCATATGGATTTTAACTCAATGATAAAACACAGTATACCATTGGTTAGCATGAAAATAAAGCTCGCTTGTTGTCAATCTCTTGTATGGAACCAAATCATACCAGATATGTTATATAAAGATGTCCACAATGTATGGAACCAAATCATACCAGATATGTAATATGAAGATGTCCACAATGTATGGAACCAAATTATACCAGATATGTTATATGAAGATGTCCACAATGTATGGAACCAAATCATACCAGATATGTAATATGAAGATGTCCACAATGTATGGAACCAAATCATACGAGATATGTAATATAAAGATGTCCACAATGTATGGAACCAAATCATACGAGATATGTAATATAAAGATGTCCACAATGTATGGAACCAAATTATACCAGATATGTAATATAAAGATGTCCACAATGTATGGAACCAAATCATACCAGATATGTAATATGAAGATGTCCACAATGTATGGAACCAAATCATACCAGATATGTAATATAAAGATGTCCACAATGTATGGAACCAAATCATACCAGATATGTAATATGAAGATGTCCACAATGTATGGAACCAAATCATACCAGATATGTTATATGAAGATGTCCACAATGTATGGAACCAGATGTCCACAATGTATGGAACCAAATTATACCAGATATATAATATGAAGATGTCCACAATAATTTCGTCTAAGATTGCATCTAATTCGTATTTTTTAAGAGAAATTCTGACTCGTCTCTCTGACGTTTCTTATCTCTAGAAAGCTTACAGAGAGAAGGAATTAATAATTCCCTGTGGTGCACTTATGTCACGTTTTATGATTTCAACATTCCTCAAGTATGCAGATACATTGTGGAGTATCATATTGGAAAGAAAAATTACCGCTCCTTCTTGAAAATTAATATTCAGTTATATATGACAGAACTTGCGTAAAAATAATATGTGCATTGATGACGTTAATCTTGTACATACATGTATATAAAATTTCTAAAAATAAACTAAGCTTTCAGATGAAGTTCGTTCCAAAGTTATTACATAAAGATAGCTATGTTAGATAGTACATTTTGTTTACTTATAAATACGTAAATCAGTTAAAATTATCAAGGGAAAGATGATGATAACATCAGAATTTTAACATATCTGCCTTGAATTCAGTGAGAGTTTAAATTCAATGAAAAAAATCAAAAGAACGAACAATATTTAAAATAATATACAGGTAGTTTACGATATGCTCAATGTCATTAATGACGTACGGCAATGATAATAGTCTAACATTCTGTAATAAAGTTTGTTTTGTTTTAACTTGTAACTTTATTTTCTGATTGAGAATTCAAAGAGACATGGAATACAGCATTAAACAAACAATTTAACATTTTCTGAAAATCATAGAAAATTAGAAAAACACATTAGAACTATTTTCTAATATCACATATGGATATATAATAACAGTTTCTTGAGTTCATATTAACAAATTCCAATGTACACAGGTTTTCATGTATATGTCTGTAAAAAGTAGACATATAAGACAATATAACAATATTACCATTTTTTATTTCATTACCATTTTTTTTTTGTAAAATTACATGAGCTGAGTTCATATAAACATATTGGTTTTATTTACACAGACATGATCACCAATCATATCTGATATTATATTAACAGATATTCTAACACGACCCGCATTTTTCTCTATTGAACACAGAAGAACCGAAAGAGTGTGTTATTATGCTATAAAATCACTGTTTGACGTCCTATAATCAGACATGTGACGTAATCATTATACACGTGACGTTACCACTAAAAATGTGACGCGCTGAAAATAATTACGGAAACAAATCAGGCGCGATTTAGCTTAATATCAGGTACGGCAGCATTCATTCGTTGATTTCGTGTTAGAATCGAAATAATATATCCAATTTGGTAATTTTATTACTTGATACCTTGTGATACCTTGTGATATATGGGAAACTTTATTAGTCCCCTAACGGACTATCATTCCCCTCGAGTTCTGTTTTCTTGTCGTCCGCTCCGGTATTGGTCTATTCCATAAATATTGTGGGGCTTGAATCTTTTCCACTGCCAGAGTTTATCTAATTTTGATTTGAACTCATTTATATTCGTGGATAAAACTATTTCACTGGGAAGTAGGTTCCATTCATTTACGACTCTATAAGTGAAGGAATTTTGTCTTATTGCCTTTAGTGGGCCTAGCTTTTCTAATTTATAAATATGTCATCGGATTTCATGATTTGTAACTGATAATTTGAACAACTTTCCATAGTCAAAATCGTCTATTTTGTGAATAAGTTTAAAAACTTGTATCATATCTCCACGTTGACGTCTGTAATCAAGAGTCGATTCAATGCCCTTAATCTTTGTTCATATGTGAGTCCTCTTAGTTCAGGGATGATTCTTGTAGCTCTTCTTTGGGTATTTTCCATTAATTGTTTATTTTTCTTTGTTACAGGGTAATAAATAGTGATTGGTCTTATAAGACCTTTATACAATCATAAAAATTGCTTCTTATCCATGCGAATAAAATTTCTTTTTAACAAACCTATATGAGAGTTTACTTTATTAACAGTGCAACCGATGTGCTCATCGAATTTCAAATTAGATGTGAAATTAATACCTAGGTCTTTTTCCTTGTCAATGATTTCAATGTCAACATCAATACCAGTGTTGTCTTTCATTTTGTATCAAAATCCGCATTATCTTACATTTGTTAGAGTTGAATCTGAGTAACCAGTCGTCACTCCATTTACATAGTGTATTAATGATAAAATCATTGTTTGTCGTTCGGATGCGCATCATTATATCACAAGGGCGTATCACTCGGGCTACGCCCCCATGATATAATTCCTCGCATCCGAACTCCAAACAGTGATTTTATTGAGCAATAAAATCAGTTTGGGATATATCATTTCTTAAATATATAACTGTGTTCTGATATCCTATATATAGTCTTACAATATTTTTTCTGCTAGTGCTACCCTTTATATAATGTAAATTACAAAGATGGTATGCAGTTAATGTCAGTAAAATATGGCACCAACAAATGATTTCCTATAAACAACATAATTAATGGATATTGCAGATAAATGACATTTTTACATAAAACGTAATTAATGATGACTTTTCTGTTTATGTATGATGATTCATATTTTATCTATTTATTTATGTTACATTATACTTCAATATTACCATGATAAGCTGGATTTATTATTAAAAGCTTTTAACCAAACATATTTATCAAGGGAAAAAAAGATTATAAGTTTAAGAATGAGATAAATAAAACATGTTTAATATAGTTATTTGGTATATACACGAATGTACTGGTTACAAAATATTTGACTAAATTTGATATGATTTTTTATTTGTACACGAGTAACAGATGGTGGGTTTTTTTGTTGTTGTTGTAGTTGTTGTTATTTTTGTTTCTGTTTTTGTTTGTTTATTTTTTGCAACTGTTGACGATACGATGATTACTATAATATAATAAAATTATCTTACCATTTAGAAGAGCTCTTCTTGACTGTAGTTTCATGTTTGTTATTTCTCTCATAGAAAACATCCTTCCTTTGTTTATAATACATGTCATGTTTAGCTATTTTTCAACCAATTTTACATTTCATTTATTAAATGCAGTAAAATGAACATTATTACACAACTCCATATTTGAAAAAAACACCAGTAACATTGTTTCCATTCCAATTTTAATTGGATTTATGAAATACGTCCAAATATCACAGTACATACAGAAGTTTACCTTTCGATTTTTCACATATCAATATAGAACTGTTTGAAGATAAACAACAACATACATTCTAACATTATATCGAACATTATGCAGGTAGGTATTGAAACTTTCTTACTGGGGAAATGCCAAGGTAATGTCCTTTCAGTTCCAGCTTATACTTTTATACGTAATATCATCACAACGCTGATCTTTTAAAAACAATCTAGTAAACTTAGATTGATTAAAGGTTCCAGAATGATGCGTGAGTGCAAGTCCTAGCCGCGGCACAGGTTTCATTACAATTTGATCAAGTTTCTTGTGGAATTCGGCCTCTTATTCAAGTAACTTTCTTGAGGGATTGGCAGACAGTTTAACACTGCTAATGTCATAACCCATGCCGATTCACTAACACGGCCATGTATATATTAAACGTGACGTCATTTGCGTTATACCAACATAGCGTGAAGACGCGCTGAATGTTAGCATTACACTATAAGCGCGTCAATAAAAAAAAAAGGATTCTCTTTACCGTAAACATTTCATATTTTGGATATGTGATAAATAGAATATTTCATTACTAAATTTATTGAACTCGTTGAATAAAACATCATGCTCGCCAAAGGCTCACATAATATAATTTTATTCAACCCGTAATTAAACACATTCAATTTCCTAAATATCAGAAACAGGGAGAAAGTTATTCCTAATTAAGTACCGCAATTACTCAGTCTAACCATCAGGAACATCTAGTCTAACGAACAACTGAATTCTTCAACCGAAAATGAAAAAAAAACTTGACCTTTTACTTATATCCAAAGGTTTGGATAGGTGTCTTTTTTATATGAACCATGCAGTATTTTCAGAGCTAAGCCGCACAAGAAGTAATAGTTATAAGGTCGTCGTTCTGAGATAAATGTCGTCAAAATATAAACAAGCGTCATTCATTTACATAACTAAAAGAACAGTTATTCACGTTACCAAAATCCTTATAATATAATTATTCCTATGGACTGACTGTATGTCGATATACTGTCATTTAGAAAAATGCCTACTTGTAAACGACAAAGGATCATAACTTTTTTATTTTATGTCATTACGAGCTGCTTTAATTCAGTATCAACATAAATTAATCATTATTGTTTTATATTATACCTATCATAAATGTGTTACTTCTTTATCTTTAGTGGGCCTTAAAATAATATTATATTAGCGGTGACTTCAGCGGCCCGTCTAAAAATGCATAATGATATACGATGACATTTTTTCAGTGCATTACTAGAAGCTTTGTTAGCTCTATCTAAAAAATATGATTTTCTTTCTTGTTGATTTTTTACCATTATATTACAGTAATGTGCGGTATAATATAAGATTAAGGTGACCCAAACATTGAACGGAACTCAGCCTTCGGCATCGTCGTTCAAATGTTTATGGGCTGACTAATCGGTCAGTATAAAATGTTATAACTCAAGTCATGTTTTGAATGAGAAATTACCAAATATGCTAAAATGTTTTTATAAGTTACAACATTAAACGTATTTATACACATGTATATTTAAGTTACAGCATTTTAAGTATAAATATATATATATATGTTACAGTTTAACGTATAAACATGTATATCTTAGTTACAACATTTAACGTATAAACATGTATTTTAACGTATAAACACGTATAAATAACGTATATACACGTATATATAAGTTACAGCATTTTAAGTATAAACATGTAGATATAGATTTCAACATTTAACGTATAAACATGTATATATAAGTTACAGTTTAACGTATAAACATGTATATATAAGTTACAACATTTAACGTATAAACATGTATATATATGTTACAGTTTAACGTATAAACATGTATATATAAGTTACAACATTTAACGTATAAACATGTATATATAAGTTACAGTTTAACGTATAAACATGTATATATAAGTTACAGTTTAACGTATAAACATGTATATATAAGTTACAGTTTAACGTATAAACATGTTTATTACCCTTCCAGATTTTTTCCGCCTTTTTGATTGGATATTGATCACCCGAAAGAAATTGATATAACCGAGCCAGACGGGTAATATACACACTAAATTTCCCCGTTTGGTACCCAACGTTGTAAACAACATGCGCGGAGATGATGCGCGTACGGTTCGATTTTACGCTTTAAAAGCACTTTTTAACTGTCAAATGATAAATATTTACCAGTGATCTCCCTTTAAATTTTTCGGCGTTAGTGTACAAATAAAAGGCAGTAACTGCTTCGAGGAGTTTGGACTACTTCCGGTTTTATCAGGGTCTGAAATTTCGTCTGACGACCCAAACAAATAAAAACGTGCCAATAGAGTTTATGACATTTTTTACTTCTAGGAACCTTAAAGAGTCCATTTCATTAACATGAGACTTATTGTTGAACACTCGCAGACTTTCAGTATTGTTGGTGCCAATGGAGATGATGACATTTGGTTTTTCTAGGGACCCGCCAGAATCGATTTTTTCTTGACTGCGACTGACACTCGCAGACTTTGTGGTGCCAATGAAGTTTATGACATTTTTGACTTCTAGGGACAAGTCAAAAATGTAATACAGTAAACTCCGCTTATAACGAACTCATTGGGACATTCAAAATCTGTTCCTTATATCCGGAGTTCCTTGTAAGCACATAGCGAATTAGTTCTTTGTATCAGGAGTTTTTATAGCGAACAGATTTACATATTACGAACTGATTGTTTACCATTGCCCGCTATTTTGAAGAGCATTTGATTAGGAAAAAATAGTCCATTGTTTCTATTTTAGACACAATACCCGAGAGCGTACTTTTTGGAATTTGAAAATCATTGCTTTTTTTCAGTTTTAGTTTTACTCCCTATCTCAATTTCTCATAAAATATAATATCTTGTTTCTAAACTCTTTTCATTGAGAATAAACAAGATTTTCGATTTTTCCTTCCTTTTATATTGAATATCTTCTTTTATAATTTAAGGGTGACTTTTAGTAATGTAAGATATAGATTTCTTTTCATTTAAATCAAGCGTACTTTGCATTTGCAATGGTGCATGCTTGCAAGCATGCGTGATTATGTTGAAAACCGATTATAAATTATTATTATTATTTTACTCGAGCAAAACTATGGACCCGCCAGAATCAATTTTTTCTTGACTGCGACTGACACTCGCAGACTTTGTGGTGCCAATGAAGTTTATGACATTTTTGACTTCTAGGGACATGTCAAAAATGTAATAATCTCTATTGGCACAAACAAATCCTGAAAGTCTGAGTGTGTCCAAGTGTAAGTCGCAGACCAAAGAAACAGACTCTTGATGGTCCATTGAAGTCAAAAATGTCATTATATGCCA
The DNA here is from genome assembly GCF_026571515.1 of Ruditapes philippinarum. Taxonomy (NCBI): domain Eukaryota; kingdom Metazoa; phylum Mollusca; class Bivalvia; order Venerida; family Veneridae; genus Ruditapes; species Ruditapes philippinarum. The sequence goes on from NW_026859315.1 coordinate 63,619, forward strand.
TGACACCAAAAATTCCTTAAAGTCTGTGAGTGCCTCATAATTAGTCGCAGACCAACGAAATGGACTCAGGAGGGTCCTTTGAATTCAAAAATTCCATTATCTCCATTGGCACCGAAAATTTCTAAATTTGGGTGTTCCCCAAATTAGTGAACAAAGAAATAAACCTTTTTTAAATTAAAAATGTATATTTGCATTGCACTAAATATTTTTTTCTCTACAAGTGCCCAATTTTTTTCATTTTGTAATGTAATAAGATCTAAATAAAACAACATTTTTTCCGGGGATTTTGGATTATAAGAGGGATGTATTAAAAAAAAAGGGGAAGAATTTTTATTTACTTTAAAGAATCTGCTTTTTTTCCCTAAAAATTTTTGCTTTATTTTATCTTTTCCCACTTTTTACCCAATTTTATTTTTAAAATTTTTGTTTAAATGTCTGCTGTCTTTTTGCAAATTTGCAAATTTTCAGTTTTTTAATTTTTTAAACTTTTACTCGTGCCCTGTTACTGCAAAACTTACTTCGTTTTATAATTTTGCTACTGCTTTACTGCTGTGCTACTGCTTCTGCCAACTTCACGTTTTATAATTTTGCAACTGCTACTGCTGTGCCACTGCTACTGCCAACTTCACGTTTTATGATTTTGGTACTGCTACTGCAGTGCTACTGCTACTGCTACTGCCAACTTCACGTTTCATAATTTTGTGACTGTATTGCTTCTGCCAACTTCACGTTTTATGATTTTGGACTTCACGTTTTATAATTTTGTTACTGCTACTGTTGTGCTACTGCTACTGCTGACTTCACGTTTCCTTCTGCTGCTACTACTACTGCCTACTTTCTATGTCTAGCTCAAATTTCATTTGGAAAAAAAGAACATTTTCGTAGGTGGAATGTTACTTGTGTAACTCAGCGTTATTGAGTTGAATATTGATTGCTTCTGTCAGATAAAAGATATCGTTGTCGATTGTCTGTGTACAGGTAGACGCGATATTTAAATTGAGAATTGCTGGAGATTGTAATTGGAAATAGACAGTCAGAACTATCTTTAAATATTGCCAAGCAAAAAATAGAAAATGTAAAAATACCAAAACATATTAGGTATTTATATAGATAACACTTTGTCCTGGAATTACCAAACTGAATAGAAGCACTTTTCAAAAATAGCATTATTGAAGCGTATACTAGTATCTTATTATTTGACAGATGAAATGAAACAATGGTAATAAAACAGTTATTTTAAAATGCATATATAATGTCGAATTTTGATTATTGTTGTACTATTTGGAGGAAAAAGGAAATTTAAGGTCTTTAAATAAAACATCTCAAGTAAAAAATAAAAATATGCTGAAAGAACTTGGATGGATGTCGTTCAATTAACGATGTGAGTTTCATACTGGAATTCTTATTTATAGACTTAAGTTTGTAATAACCTAGCCCCTTCTTATAATTTTATTTTATGTTTGTTATAGGGTCAAATATTAATTGACAAAGAAAATTAATATGTGTTATTGTTGGATGATGTTGTTTTGTGTGTGTATTTAGAAGGCCACATTTAAAATTAAGATATGTTATTTGTGTTTTACGATGGTGTATCTTCATCTGTTATATTAATTTTATTGTCAAAAGCTTTTATCGCGATGTCTTTATTTAAGAATTGAGAATAATTATACATGTAGGTCTGTGTCTAGTTACATGTAGTTATATATAAGTGAATTTAAGACTACTTATATCAGAATACATGAGGAACATGGTCAATTTGTATGATTCACTAGAACCATTGTTAAAATAAAACTCAGATTGTCACCATCAGCAGTTAATACCTTATCACTTCGTCAAGGACAATAAAAGTACGTGTTTATTTTTTAATTATTTCTAAATTCACTACAAGTAGCTGAACGATTTGAAGCAAAATGGTATTCTGCAGTTTTACAACACATAAACCAAAATGTTGCCAAGTTTCCTCTGTAAACAAAAAGTAAAGGAGACCTCGACCATAAGCTATCTGTTTTTAAGTTAATTAAAATAATTTTGGAAACATTTTGAATCACTATTTTTACAAGAATATTTTGAAAGCTCTTCCTAAAATGTTCCATAGAGGTATTGTCTATTAACAAATCAGAATCATATAAATAGAAAGCAATGATTTCAATTGTAGTTGCCATAACAGTATAATTTTTTGTAAACAGTTTTGAGTGAGCTCAACACAGGAATAACCATGTCAACTTTAGAAGGTATCGTAACACATATTAGAATTATAAATAAAAAAGATCTCGTATAATCAACAAATATATGGATGGGGATGGGACAAAGACCCAGGAAATGGGACAGAGACACGGGTTGGAAATACATGCTGTGTAGGAGCACAATTGTCTCGGAGCTTTGTTCCACATGAGACAAATGGGACCTCAAATGTTTACCCAAAAAAACAAATGTGTGACAAATGTGCTCCAATCAAGTTTTTTAAGGGACAAGACAACACATCTGTCTCTTGTCATTTTTTAGGAAAAATTTGACAGCAGAAATTTGTTTCACAATAGAGGTTCGCCGTTTTACCTCATGACAAGTGTAATCGTCAATGGGTTTGCTAATGCTTTTTATGAAATCTTCAACCTAAAACCTACACTTAAAGTATTAATTCTAATATCTCTAAATCAAGAAATTTGACTGGCAGAACCTGAAGGCGTACGGAATCCCGTTTACTATGGTGAAAACGCGATGATACGAGTAGGATGGTGAAAACGTTGAAAATATTATGTTGAAAACACGATGTTACAATGGCGAAAATACGATGGTGCAATGATGAAACTGCGATGGAATGATGATGAAAACGCGATATTATTTTCAACATCGTGTCATCGTATCATCGTGATTTCACCATCGTGCCATCGTTGTTTCATCATCGTGCAATCGTGTATTCAGCATCGCACTTTCGCGCTTTCACCATTGTACCATCGTGCATTGCGATTTAGGGACATATGTCCAAACGGAACACCGTAGTCTGGCGATATTTGAACGATGCAATATCATGACTCGTTTCGCATCTCGCCGGAATCTCGCTTCATGATTCGCATCTCGTACGTCGATACGAGACAAGAAAATCCTTCGAGGCCATATACCGCTTAATAGTATTCCCTTTATATTCTATGTAAAACTGACATTTTTCAAAGAGTTACAAAACATAACTAGACACAGTTAGAGAACAAATCCTTATCTCATTTTAAAGAGTTATGATAAAACTGTTATAAAATGATGAGAAAAGTAGGGGTCATGTATCTTCTAAGAAAAAATTCTAGCGACACATTTGATAATGTTAAATCACTTTAAATATCACACTGCTGTGACGTGGAAGAACCACCAATACTAATTTTTTCTACCAAAATGTCAATAGCTTAAATCTAGACGTCTATGCAGTGTGAAAAAGTGTCCAGTAATCTTTCAACCATTACGCGACAAAGCCAGATGGCTCCCGCGCTGGTCAGGCCTTTGAGAACCGCAGACATGAAGCGATGCATGATATTCTACCGTGAGATCTCGTGGTACGGGATACTTCGACATTGCGATCAATAGCTTTAGGTTTTTTTGACTCCTTTATGCAGAAGCATGAAGTTTTTGATTGGCTGAAAGTGACCTTAAAACGGTATAATAAGAAAACACAGAAGAATGGCTTGTAACCGGTATACGGACGGATACATTATTACCTTTTTAGAATTTTACGGAAGTATGTGAGACAAATGTGCTTCGAGTGTGCTTTATATTGTGTTTCGAACACGTCTGTCTCATTTCGCCAATATGAATGTTTACATCGGTCACATCTCGTGAGACAAATGTGCTCAACCATAGCCGCCTCCTATCTCACATATTATCAACTTACCTTAGTTTACTCTAAACTCACTTTATAATCTGAAAAGGGGCCGTTAGGATATTATATGGGATTTACTGTAAGTATCTATTCTGAATACGGGCCTATATCTTGCTGTTCAATCAGAACTGTTAAATTATTGTATATTTCTTCCGTTTCTGTTAATAACACAATCACCAGACATTCTGAATATTTTATTTTCTCTTTTTTTTCCAGAAAACAGTGGTTTTATTGCGTAGTTTTCATTTAACGTTCCATTCACCTCAATAAACAATACCTTCCGTTAATTGACGTTTGAATGATCTTATCTTGAACATATGTTGCTAATACGTTACTACTCTGACTACCATTGATCATATCTATTCAATGTAGATTTAATGGGTATATAAAGCTATGTGTAATTAATTATTTTTTTAATAGAATTTAAAAACGGTTAAATTATGTTGTTGGCTGTATATAATTTCGAAAGACGTCTCTGTTCTTTAACACGCGTGGACAGAATAAAAATGCTCCATCATAAAATATTAATACAGTTTCAGAAAGTACACCGATGTGTAAATGTAAGATGTACACACATATTTCTTTAATACTAAATACTTCTAAATTCTTTTCAAAACTAAAACAGTAATTTGGTAAACTATTGCTTAGTTGGGATAATAAAAGAGTGACACGCCAGTCAGGCCAGGTGTAAAACCGTTATCATGTTATAGAAGTTATCACTAGTCAAGAAGTTTATTGACATACCTTAAAAATATTGAACAAATATTCCAATTATCGGCGTTATCTGTTAAATTTCTGGTTAATTAAGATGTTACGTTCAGGGTTGTACATTTTTCGTTACATTGAAATCTTGAAAATTGATCTATATTTTATGAACTGTTTTATTATTGTATACAATTATAAATTATTTTTGTATATATAGTATTTACGATGGCGTAAAGAGGACATAGGATTTTCTTATTTATAACGTGCGCACGCGATAGCTATTTTCTTCAATCGCGTACAAACATTGCCCGATTACGGTGTTCCTTGACATAAGTAACATTTTTGTTACCCTGAACCGCTATGCACGATGGAACAATGGTTAAAGTGCGATGGTACGGTGATGAAACAACGATAACACGATGGTGAAATCACGATGATACGATGGTGAAAATAATATCGCGTTTTTATAATCATGCCATTACATTTTTAATATCGTACCATCGTATTTCACTATCGTTACATCCTTGTTTCACCATCGTACCATCGTTGTTTCACCATCGTCCAATCTTTGTTTCATGTTCGTACCATTGTGTTTTCACCATCGGACCATCGCCTTTTCATCATCGTACCATCGTGCTTTTATCATTGTACCATCGTGAACGGAATGCCGCATGTTTCAGTGTACCCATTCAGGTTCAGCCAATAAAATTTCTTGAATTAGAGATATTAGATTTAAAAGTGCCATCGCGCTGTCACCATTGTACCATCGTGAACGGGATTTATAATTTTTCAGTGTACGCCTTCAGGTTAATCAATTTTTTGAATTAGAGATACTATAATTAATAGTTCACTGTAGGTTTTCATAAAGAAAGCATAAGCAAACCTATTGATGATTACATTTGAGATAAAACGACGAATCTCGATTCATAAAACAAATTTTTGTCGTGGGGAAATATGTTACAAATAATTCATTAAAAATGACGTGAGACAAATGTGCTTTCTTGTCCCTTAAAAACACATGAGACAAATGTGCTTTCTTGTCCCTTAAAAACACATGAGACAAATGTGCTTTCTTGTCCCATTAAAACAGATGAGACAAATGTGCTTTCTTGTCCCTTAAAAACACATGAGACAAATGTGCTTTCTTGTCCCTTAAAACAGATGAGACAAATGTGCTTTCTTGACCTTTAAAACAGATGAGACAATTGTGCTTTCTTGTCCCTTAAAAACACATGAGACAAATGTGCTTTCTTGTCCCTTAAAAAGACATGAGACAAATGTGTTTTCTTGTCCCTTAAAAACACATGAGACAAATGTGCTTTCTTGTCCCTTAAAAACACATGAGACAAATGTGCTTTCTTGTCCCTTAAAAACACATGAGACAAATGTGCTTTCTTGTCCCTTAAAAACACATGAGACAAATGTGCTTTCTTGTCCCTTAAAAACTCAGGAGACAAATGTGCTTTCTTGTCCCTTAAAAACTTAATCGGAGCACATTTGTCACACAAATGAGTTTTTTGGGGTAGACATTAAATGTCCCATTTGTCTCATGTGGGACATATGCGAGCGCATCGGTCTTACGTAAGACAAATGTGCTCCTACATAACTCTTAATAATTATACTCCCTATGTTCAAGATTAAAATGATGTGTATAATAATCTTCATACTTCACAATATCACAAATATTGTTATATTTGTCATATTTTAAGCCTATTTGTTGCCATAATAGCAACCAAATATTTCAACATAAGAAGAAAAGAAAAAGCCGTGCATAATCTCTAGATTGCCATCTACCCATAATTCAAGTTTCATAAAAATGATTTCAGTACTTTTTGCGTTATTACTGGATCCAGTTTATGTGTTTAATTAGCCATATTTTCAGTCTATTTGTTGCAATAGTTTTTTCAACATAGGAAGAAAAGAAAAAGACTCTAAGCATTATTTTGATATATGTGTTTATGTTTACTGATAAACAGCGAGAAAATCGAATGAAAGAAATTGTTAGATATCTTAACAAAGCATGAAATTGCATAAAAGAAAGTTTTTAAACGAACAGGCTATAAAGCCACAAGCTATGAAACAAACAAGCTATAAAACCGGGCGTTTTGCGCATAACAGCCATCGTATGAAGCGATAGCATCTACAGACAAGTAAGTTGGTTGAAAGTAAATTTCTGAAAATTTAAAAGAAATAATCATCTTACCTCTTTTAACAAGTTTTCTTGTGATCAGTTGAAGATTAGCTATCTCACTGATTGTAAACACAGATCCTCTGTTTGTCATTATCAAAATATGTGTGTTAATATTCAATAATCTGTAATCTTTGTTTAAACCTTTAACTTAACAATATTTATTATTCATAGCTAATGAACAAAGCAACTAAAATATTTCTTTTGATGCAAAAGTTGATCACGCCAGTTTAAACGAATTCGAATAAAGTTTCACTCTCAAGTCTTTTATTTGTTCCAACAACATTATCAGATAGTGACTATTCCGACAAGAACTTCAGATAGATGAATATTTAAACAAGAACTTGAGATAGGTGAATATTCAAATACGAACTTCAGATAGATGTATACTCCTACAAGAACTTCAGATAGGTGAATATTCCAACAAGAACCTTGAATAGGTGAATATTCCAACAAGAACTTCAGATATTCGAATAACCAACAAGAACTTCAGATATGCGAATAATCAACAAGAACTTCAGATATGCGAATAATCAACAAGAACTTCAGATATGTTAATATTCCAACGAGAACTTCAGCAATGTGAATATTTAAACAAGAACTCCAGATATGTGAATATTCAAATACCCATAATAATCTTACTCTTCAGATTAATTTGATACTTAACATCCTAACCTCTTAATTTCAATTTCAGACTGTTGGTTTGGTTATATAACTACTAAATGAATCACAATTTGCTCTCGGCATGTCTATAATTGTATGCAGGAACAGTTTTATCCAAGCCTCTTTTCCAATAATCATGTTTTATCATCAATTAGTTAGAAATGAGCTTCTTTCTAAGTTTTTTTATTTTGGTATTATATTTTATGAAAGGAAACTTTATACATCCCTTAACATTAATAACGAATATTACAATTGATTGTTCGGTCTCTAGCATTATGTATTACACAGGTTAATATTGAAAATCAGTACAAACATGTCTATCACATCAGAAATCTTTCATACCTATTATAAAAAAAACCAACACAAAGTGAAAATCAACAGGTGTATTATTTTTCAGCACGATTACCTTCATTAATTGTATGTAGCACGCAAAGACGAGTGTCAGTGTGTCGGGATACAGATATTCAGAATGATGGATGGACATTTTCAAATGTTATACGACTGTAACAGAAGCATATACAAGTTTGCGTCTTTAAAAAAGAAGAAAAGAAGCATGCGAGAGGGCTTTATTGCAGCTATGGAAGATTTATTTATTGTAAGAATTTCTGATTGGTCGAATTGCATCTGTAAAAATAGCAACATATCGGCTATTTCCGGCAATCGCAACTTTTCGGCCCTTTCCTTAAGTCTTGACTTCGGATAAGAACCTCGAACACAAAATTATGAATACACAGAACGGTCTAAGCTAAACATGTTTTCAAATAGGCTAGAATCACTTGTCAACAACATTGCAATTGAGAGGCGTGGGTTCAAACTGCAGAAGGGTCAACATTTTTTTCTTTCCTTTTTCTCTTTAACATTATTTGGGTATCTCTTCAGATCCCTTATGGAAGAAAAAAGTGTTTGATTATAATTATATAATTATTGTAGGTAATTAATGCTAAATAATGCCAAATTAAATAGCAAATATGATACCAGATATTTTCAAAGTTTTATAAACGTAACTACTAAAAATCCGACGCGCTGAAAATAAGTACGGAAACAAATCAGGCGCAATTTTGCTTATCTATCAAGCACGGTAACATTCATTTGTTGATGTCGTGTTAGAATCGTAATAATATATCCAAATCAGTGATTTTATCGCTTGATAACATCACTGTTTGTCGTTCGGATGCGCACGGGCTACGCCCTCGTGATATCATTCCTCGCATCCGAACTCCAAACAGTGATGTTATTGAGCGATAAAATCACTGTTTCAGGGCTGGGAATCAAAACTGCGTCGTATCCTACAAAATGTAAACAAACGCCGCCATCTTGGAACGAAAAAAATTTTGAACTGCGTCGTATCATTTCGTAAAAATCATTATTTCTAAGAAAATAAACATCTCTTTTTAATGAAATTTAAATAAATGATTCAAAATTATATTTCGAAGTTTGTGGTGAACTCTGAAACAAATATATAATTGATTTGAAGGAAAAAACGATAGATAAAGCAATATGAACTGTGTCGTATCCACACATTTTCATAAAAATTCTGCCCCGCTTCGAGATGCAAGTTCGCTATAACTTTTGTTTTACAAAATAGTTGTGCAAGCAACATATACCGAACGAAGCGGAAAAAGGTGCAGCGTGTTAATACATATATCTGGTTTTCAGTCATTTCCAAGAAAAAAAGTTATAAACAAAAACATACGTTTTTCGTTCCAAGATGGCGGCGTTTGTTTACATTTTGTAGGATACGACGCAGTTTTGATTCCCAGTCCTGTGTTTGGGATATATTATTTCTTAAGTAAGAGGATATTTTTTTCGCTGTGAAATATGGAATATTTCCACGAAACATGATTATATTCCATGAATTTTCACGAGCCGGAACGGCGAGTGAAATATATTGATTTTTTATTATGTTAAGTGAAAATATATACCATATTTCATAAAAAAATTATTAAATTTTGCCTTCAAGAAAAAATATGTTTACAAAAACTTCCACTTGTTACGCAGATGCAATTGTACAACACGCGGTAATACTTGACTATTTAAAGGTGCGGGATGCAGTTCAATACACAACTTATCACAGGAATCTTTAACTGTCTTGGGAAAACATAACCAGCTAATTTCTGATAATGAAGTTTACAACTGAAGCTACAGACTGCCACAGAAAATCATCTGAGAAAAATTAAATATTTTCATTTGCTATAGTATAATTCTGCATAAATTACAGTTATGCATAATTCTGCATAAATTACAGTTATGCATTAAAATAGATAACTGTATATAATAGGTAAAAAGATATTTTTTTCAATTTTTAGTATGTGCGATTTTTCAACGACTCCTACAAAAGACAAACCTTTCTAGAGGCAGAGATGAGCAACATGGACGGAGAAAAACGTACGTTATGCCGCACACGTTGGGTCCAATGTCATAATTCTTTTGAAGTGTTTATTGATTACTACCCTGCAATCATAGATGCCCTCAACTCCATTCTTGACTCAGAAAAGAGGCCTGACGCAGTCACGGACACAAATGACATCCTTCATTCCATGACCATGTTCTCCTTTGTGGTCACTCTTTTTCTGGTCCTGCGTTGCATGGGCTATTAGAAGGCACTTAAACACAGTGGTAAATTGACTTCCAAAATAAAATACAAAATCACCATTACTAATGGTCAAATAACAAAAGTTAGTTCAACTATAGATATTATGGCTATGAATACTTTTTTGAGATCTGTAACAGTACGTTATAAATAAAAAGCTTTTAAGAAAGTAAACAATAGTATGTTTGGATAAATGCGACTTTGGATATAAATGTTATTTAACGAATATCATTTCAAAGTGAAAAATATTAATTGAAAACAATTACACAACCTTCATAAGCTTTTTTATTACGGGCACCAAATGTTTAGAATTTATTGTGTAAAAATACAACAAGATGAATTTGATTTCAGGCACAGCCCTGGAGGTTACCACTGCCTTCAAGGACATTCAAGTGGTCAAGTCTGTCCTAGAGGAGAAGAGAGTCAACATAGAAACATTTCATCATGAGATATATAATGAAACTGTTACCATGGCAGAGAAAGTAGGCATCTCTTCTTCAGACCGCCGGCGCTGTGGCCGTCAAACACAAAGAACAAATACCCCTAGTTCAAGTGTTGAGGAACTCTAAAGACGGACAATAACTGTGCCATTCTTGGACCATCTACTTCAACAAATGACAGAGAGATTCACTACTCTGCAAGAACGGGCATCTCTCGCTCTACGTCTTGTACCATCTGTCCTTGAAGATTTAACTGCTGCCAGCTTGGAATTCTTCCACAGTGACATTCCTTCCCCTCTGACATTGCAGGCTGACATTGACTGTTGGAGATACTCTTGGAAGAGTGAAAATCACCTACCATTAGACATTGCCTCAGCATTGAAACTTCGAATAAGAATATTATGTACCCCCAACATCCATACCATATTGACTACTGCAGCCACATTTCCTTTAACATCATGTGAGTATGAAAGGAGCATCTCAAGACAAACAAACCTCACTTTACATCCACGATGGGACAGCCAAGGCTTACAGGTCTTTGTCTCATGTCAGTCCACAGGGATATAGACATTGACATTCAAGGTTTTGTGAAAAAATTTGTACAGATTCAACCACGAAGATTGCAGTTGCCAGACATTTTAACAGTGATTTTGAAAGTGGTGTTCTTATGTATTGATACATGTGATCTACAAAAGTGATTGTGATGATAATGATGACTGTGATGTTTCTTTGTAGCTTATAGTGGTAGCTTGATGATGCTCACAAGGAAGAAATGAATATAAAAAGAGTTGATTGATCATTTTTAAATTACAAAATGAAATCTGGGAATCTCATTGGTCATTCTAAAATAAAATGTAAAGGATAGTTCTTGTCATCCTAAGTTAGTTCTAAACTAAAATATAAAGGATATTTATTGCCATTATGAAATAAAATGTAAAGCATAGTTCTAAAGTAAAAATGTACAAGATAGTTCTTAAACGTTCCAGTAACATTGCTCAGATATTTAGGTTCTGTTTAACAATACTTCTTGGAATCAGATCGCATCGTATTTTCTAGTGAACAGTTGCTTTACGTTGGTGGAACTTACTGAGTTTATTTTACACAAGTTCTGAGTTTTACATTTTGTCCAAAATAACGAAAATAATACAAGAACGTATAAGGTACCCTTAGTTTATGATGTTCAATATGTGTCTAATATATTATATGATTTTTCATGTGTTCAATTTAAATAAGTTTATATTTTTTATATATTTTTGCATATGAATAAAGTATTTACCGACTGCGTGGCTGTTAGTGTTAGAAATTGAGTTCAATTACCGAAACACGACATGTTTGTTTAGAAATACATACATCTTAAAGTTTTCATTTTTCAACAAGAAATGTTTATGCCATGCTAACATTTCTATATGACTTTGCATGGAAAACTAAGATCTAACATATAATAGTTAATAAGTATTACTTCGGTCGAGTATCTTTTTTTAAAGATCTGGATCCCAAAAAAATCTTTTTTTTTTAAGATAATTCTTGTTATTATGTGAAATTAAACAGCCATTTCCATTTCATTTGATCGGATATCATTTAGGATTTAACCTTTGTAACACCGCACTTTGGGGTCAAACGAACTTTGGGGTACGTGTTTGAAAATAATTCCTGCCATAATTGGACGTGAATTTCATCTAAATATACACTTGAGTATGATGAATTCTTATAATATGGTATACGATCTTGGAAGCCATCTTAAATGTTTCATGTTTCCCAATGGTGGCAGTTTAACGCAGCGCAAGTCTTACATAGAAAAAACTATATTTAATTAATTCAGAAATGTTATCTCCCTTTAATATAACTAGAAATAGGGTAAAACTAGATTTTTAATGGACCCTCAACAGATCCTATCGTATAAAGAACTGGATTTTAATTAGATAGAATTATGTGTGACATGCAATCTCTGCAATTATCGGCACACAATCAAGTTCACGAATATGTTATCTAATGTATTAATACACACAATACACATCATACATACATGTATTTATATATCTTACTTTAAGGCCACTATCCTATGAGACAAATAATTGAATATAAAACATAATTATAATAAAATTCACCTTTAGATGTAACAAATTAAAATATTCTATTGTCTGATGTTGTTATCCGACTTAATACATTTCGCCTACTTCGATCCTTATTTTTAGTTTACATCATCTTAAAATATCACCTAAATTCATTCTTATTGTTTAACTATCATAACCCATAAGTGTGGTCGTTTGTCTGATTTTAAAAAATGCATACGTACCTGTGTAACGCATTTTGGGGTTGGACGCCAAAGTACGTAACGCACTTTTGGGTCGGGCCCCAAAATGCGTTTGACCCCAAAGTGCGGTGTTACAAACCTTTGTGAAATATGTGATTAACATATTATCCCTATGCCTTTTGAATGTACTACAGTATTTTACACATTATAACGCAAGATTTACATTGTGTACGTCCCTGTATTCTTTTTAGGATCCAGTGTTTTAAATAGCATATTTGTATATATATACTGTATTTATGTTTTTTAATTTTTTAAATACGTCATTTATCAAAAACGATCAACAACGATTTCAGTTGCAGTTGGCATGATTTAAATCATAGAAATGCCAATGCTTTTTTATTGTTCAAATGTTCAAGATGATTTCAATGCCTTTCAAAACTATACTCATATATATAAATCCTGTAAAGCTGGAATGTCGCCATATTACTTTGACAGATTCAAAACCCAACAAACAAACAAATTCTTTTATCAGTATCATGAGTAAGCTGAACGTAGCACTGAGCAGTTCTAAGAAAAGGAAGGGAAATATTAGAATGTTTACTCTTTACAAATCCCACATGACTTGAAGTAGTGAATAGAAATTCGCAATTTTCATTATCAAATAAGCCCTCATAAAGAGTAGTTTATAACTAAGTTATATAAGTCCTCGCGGAATACTTTAGAGCACTAGCTGTTCCTATAGTAATGTGTAAAAGTAAGACAATGTAGGAAAGACATATGGACTACTCGAGCAAACAATGTAGCTATACAACGGCATATGTGTATCACAGTGTAGCTATACAATGGCATCGTTGTATCATTGTATAGCTATACGTACAACGGCATAAGTGTATCACAGTGTAGCTATACAACGGCATCGGTGTATCATTGTGTAGCTATACGTACAACGGCATAAGTGTATCACAGTGTAGCTATACAACGGCATCGGTGTATCATTTTGTTGCTATACGTACAACGGCATAAGTGTAATCACAGTGTAGCTATACAACGGCATCGGTGTATCATTGTGTAGCTATACGTACAACGGCATAAATGTATCACAGTGAAGCTATACAACGGCATCGGTGTATCATTGTGTAGCTATACGTACAACGGCATAAGTGTATCACAGTGTAGCTATACAACGGCATCGGTGTATCACAGTGTAGCTTTACAACGACATAGGTGTATCACAGTGTAGCTTTACAACGGCATCGATGTATCATTGTGAAGCTATACAACGGCATAGGTCCTGGTGTAGCTATACAACGGCATGGGTGTATCACAGTGTAGCTATACAACGACATAGCTGTATCACAGTGTAGCTATACAAAGGCATCAGTGTATCATTGTGTAGCTAAACTTCGGCATCAGTGTATCATTGTGAAGCTATACTTCGAGATAGGTGTATCATTGTGTAGCTATACCACGGCATCAGTGTATCATTGTGTAGCTATATTTCGGCATCGGTGTATCATTGTGAAGCTATACTACGACATCGGTGTATTATTGTGTAGCTATACTACAGCATCGGTGTATCATTGTGTAGCTATACTTCGGCATCGGTGTATCATTGTGTAGCTATACTTCGGCATAGGTGTATCACTGTGTAGCTATTCCACGGCATCAGTGTATCATTGTGTAGCTATACATCGGCATCGGCGTTCCATTGTGAAGCTATACTACGCAATCGGTGTATCACTGTGTAGCTATACCACGGCATCAGTGTATCATTGTGTAGCTATTCTTCGGCATAGGCGTATAATTGTGTAGCTTTACTACAGCATCGGTGTATCATTGAGTAGTTATACTTCGGCATCGGTGTATCATTGTGTAGCTATACTTCGGAATAGTTGTATCATTGTGTAGCTATACTTCGGCATCGGTGTATCATTGTGTAGCTATACCACGGCATAAGTGTATCACAGTGTAGCTATACCACGGCATAAGTGTATCATTGTGTAGCTATACTTCGGCATAGTTGTATCATTGTGTAGCTGTACTTCGGCATCGGTGTATCATTGTGTGGCTATACTTCGGCATAGGTGTATAATTGTGTAGCTATACTTTGGCATAGGTGTATCACAGTGTAGCTATACCACGGCATAAGTGTATCATTGTGTAGCTATACATTGGCATAGGTGTAGCATTGTGAAGGTATACTTCAGCATCGGTGTATCATTGTGAAGCTACACAATAATACGGCATCTGTGTATCATTGTGTAGCTATACTTTGGCATATGTGTAGCATTGTGAAGCTATTCTTCGGCATCGGTGTATCATTGTGAAGCTACACAAAAATACGGCATCTGTGTATCATTGTGTAGCTATACTTCGGCATCGGTGTATCATTGTGTAGCTATACTTCGGCATTTGTGTATCATTGTGTAGTATACTTCGGCATAGGTGTATAATTGTGTAGCTATACTTCGGCATAGGTGTATCACGGTGTAGCTATACCACGGCATAAGTGTATCATTGTGTAGCTATACTTTGGCATATGCGTAGCATTGTGAAGCTATACTTCGGCATCGGTGTATCATTGTGAAACTACACAATAACACGACATCTGTGTATCATTTTGTAGCTATACTTCAGCATCGGTGTATCATTGTGTAGCTATACTTCGGCATTGGTGTATCATTGTGTAGCTACACTACGGCATCGGTGTATCATTGTGTAGCTATACTTCGGCATCGGTGTATCATTGTGTAGCTATACTTCGGAATCGGTTTATCATTGCGTAGCTATGTTTTGGCATCGGTGTATCATTATGTAGCTATTCTTTGGCATAGGTGTATCATTGCGTAGCTATACTTCGGCATCGGTGTATCATTGTGTAGCTATACCGCGGCATCGGTGTATCACAGTGTAGCTATACAACGGCATCAGTGTATCGCAGTGTCGCTATACCGCGGCATCGGTGTGCATCACAGTGTAGCTATACAACGGCATCGGTGTATCACAGTGTCGCTATACCGCGGCATCGGTGTATCACAGTGTATTTATACAACGGCATCAGTGTATCACAGTGTAGCTATACCGCGGCATCGGTGTATCACGGTGTAGCTATACCGCGGCAGCGGTGTATCACAGTGTAGCTATACAACGGCATCGGTGTATTATTTTTGGTAATCACTTGTTCAACGTCAGACCTTATCAGCCATAATAATTCTAACACGGATTATGATATTGTGAACTTTGAAAATCAAATTTCTTTTTAAAATTTTACGTGCAACATTATTTTTCAAATCTAATGATGGTAATCACTTGGGCTTTAACACATGTTGTCGTGATCATAATTTTAAGACACTATTCAAGTTCCATGTAGGTCTGACTTGGATTTAACTTAATAAGGACATTTTGTGAACGTAGAAAATTTGTCGGTGCAAAATCAGTCTTATAAACTACTGTAGGTATTGGCTTGAGACTTAATGAGTGTATTGGGTATCATAATTTCGTTATTATATATTTGCAATGTTTGGATATATATGTTCTCAATAAAACGTGTGTTTGGGGGGGGGGGGGGTACTGCGTGAACTGATTTTATGCCATTCATCTATTTAATACCTTGAATTTTGTTTACAATTTGATTTGACTTTAACATATTACATTAAAACATCATGAAAATTCATTTTTATTGATTGAATTTTTATAACCCCAAATTGCGGTCGTTTGCCTGATGTTGAAAATGCATATGTACCTGTCGAACGCACTTTGGGGTCAAAATTGGACCCCAATGTGCGTAACGCACTTATTGGTCGGACCCCAAAGTGCATTGGACCCCAAAGTGCGGTGTCACATAGCTCAAACAAAGTAAGTGTGCTACCAAATCAAACGTTAACAATCAAATGTATTTCTCTGTCACAATTTAGATACATGATAACGTGGTAAACTGAATACAGCTAGACATTGAATGATAAAAGAATTACATTTGTATTCCTAGACATTCTAATTAATAACTAAATAACTCAATCAATAAAAGATTATTCTTCTTGTCTATTCGTCTTCTTTAAAACATTAAAACTTTATCAAGATTAAATATTCATCATATATAAGACTTGAGTATATCCGCTCGATAATTTTAATGGAGAAACACTTTAGTCAATGAGTTTAAATGTCCGCACAAAAACAAAAAAACGGGTACATAAACGAAATACAGCTAGTTTATTACTTAACCCAAAAACAAACATATAGAGATGGAAATTTATCTTAATACCTGTACCATCATTTTTATAGCTATGAACTAGGGAATCATTCCAAGACTTGCTGACAATTCATGGATACATAAAAATAAAATTGATGCATCAAAATCTACTTTTTGAATTATCTCACCAAAGGACATTTTTTAATTAGAAGTAAGACAACAAATAGAAAGATATAATTTAAAGCTAAATAGAAAGATAAAGTTAAAGTTTAACCCATTTATGTGAGAAACAGGTTGGTTTTTATGTACTTTCCGTTTCTACAACCATAATAATAAATATAGAAATGATGTATTGTTTGCTTTTGTATCTATGAATTCACTTATTTTAGGTGGACTTTTACTACAAATATTTGAAATAAACTTGTCAACAACTTCCAGCATTTAATTACTATTTGTTTACATGATTAGTTTCTAAGCGTAGGTTAGACCGAAATACCGCATCCGCTCTGTGTATTCATACTATTGTGTTCAATGTCCTTATCCGAAGACTGACGGAAACGGCCGAAAAGTTGCGATTGGTGGCCATCCAATATATTCCAATAATGGACGCTGTAGCATCCAAAATAGTTATCTTATATTGGACAGTTATGTACGTTTGGTCTTTCCATGTAACATCAATTATAAAAGCAGTTAACGACAGAAATAAGTTATCCAGCACGTTGTGTCTTATAAAGTCAAACTATAGCAATAATAATTCTGTAGCATTTTCTGAATGTAATTTTGATTACAAAGGTTATTAAACATTAAACAAGTACAATATTGAAATATATTTGGACTCGTATACAATTAGACTCAACTGTCCAATAGGGTTTCTCCAGTTGTTTTCTCGTCCAAATATATTCCTTTGTTGTAAAGTTAAATGTTAAAAGACCTTTTAATACCCGGTATGTCGATAAATCCAGCAGTCGTGCTGAAACAAACCTGTTTCTTAAATATACATGTATAATGAGTTTTTTAACACACTTTTATAAATATTAACCATACGAGTTGTATTTTCTTTGTAGGACTCCTGTAAGTTGCCGTAACACGTTGGTACCATTTGATATATAATTACTTTAAGTAAGACTATACGTGGAATGTAAAGTTTGAATCAACCAAACGGCTTGGGAGTTCTTGTATGTCAGACTAGTAGTTTGACACATTTTGAATGTCGTAGGTGCGTTGCGTAAATATGGTGGCTGATTTGGTACACTTTTGGCGTTGCGTTGTCGATATAGACATATTTTCAGCGCCTTTTCATCTTATCGTCTTGTTGCTAGCGAAACGCGCCAAACGGCTCGTTGTCGCACTGTCGTCTTGTCGTCCTGTCGCTGGCGAGCCACCCCAAACGGTGAGTTGTCGTGCGGTGCGATGTCGCACTGTCGTTTGGCTTATTTTTATACAAAGAGCCTATCCTTCGATTTGAATCGAGCGACAGTGTGGCATCGCGACAAAATGCCGCACGACAATGCGCCGTTTGGCGTGCATCGTTAGCGACAGGACGACAAGACGACAGTGCAATAACGCGACGTACAGTGTTCCAAATCAGCCACCATAAATAAAAGCTCGTCTGTGAGAAATTTACTCGACATAAAGCAAACATTGTTTTTACCTCTTTCGAAGTTTAATTGAAATGATTAAAATTGTAACATGTTATTAGAAAATCGACATATGTATCTACCGAAATGAATTTAGTTTTTCATACGCTTAAGATTTTGCTCTTTTAAACCAACTGATTCAGTCTAGCTTCTAAATGATAATTTCGTATATTTATGCAATTAATGTATCAAACTTTATATGTGCAAACCAACCAATTGATTGTATAGACTATGAAACTTTAATGTACAATTGTTCGAGTTAAAATGTTGTGACATTATCAGGTATCATGTTTTCTATCAAACCTTAATAGCTCGTAGATCACGTTACAAATGCCAAAGTTTAAGTGCTGTTACTGCGTTAGCTGAAAAACATTTATAGATATTGGAAACACAGGTCTTAATCTCAATATAATATAGAGTACAACAGGTAATAATATATAATAATATATAGTACAACAGGTAATAATATATAATAATATATAGTACAACAGGTAATAATATATAATAATATATAGAAATATATCTGCAGCTCATGACTCATAACATGTTCCGACACACACCTTTTGAAATAAATATCATACACAATCAAGCACGCGAATAAAAAAATGGATATTATTCGTATATTATTTACATATTTTCTATCATTACATAAATATTATAGTTATATACAGTTGGATATATAGTTGTATTTTTCATACTTTAGGTATGTACATGTATCAAGTATCAAAACTATACCTTTTTTAAGTTACCTCATTCATAAAAAAGACGTCAATTTTAAGTGTTGTCATATACAACTGCACAGTTTGATTTGTAAAAGTTGTACAATGTGTTGTAATTATTACATTATACCAATTAGTATCTGTTTCCATTTAAATATGCTCACATAAAACCAATAAAAATGGAAAATTGCTGTCATTATTTATATATTAAAATATAATATTATATGTTTTATAAGGAATTGTATAGTTAGTAGAAATAAAATTTTGTTACAGCAATATTAAAAGCAAAGCTATGAATCAATGAATAAGGCTGTATCAAATAAAATGCATTATTTTCATTGCCTTTGTCATTTTGGCAGTATACTTCAAAAAGAATGAAAATGTAAAAATATATATTTATTTTGTTTTCTATTCAGCTATTGACAGACTAGTTCATTTAAAAAAACAAATATGTTTACTATATATAGACATTAATAATTGCTAACAAAACTTGACCAAAATCTACCAATACTAAACTGCTGATAACGAATTAACTACCACAGAAAACTGTTGACTAAGAAAATAAACTTCACCGTATACAACAATCTAAAAACACATATCTCTCTCATGTTCTGTTATACGTAAAGAAAAATTTATCATTTTCACATAACTAGTTACTCCATATCAAAATCGCATTATAAAAATCCAATTGTATATTTTATACAAGGACACAAATATGTCCTAACTTCTCGTTCATCTGATCTATCTAAGATTTATAACCAATTAAAATGATTATTTTTATGTCCTGAAATTATCAATGCTGAGTTTAAGTTTAACACGATAATCCTATTTTTCTAATAATTGTTTGGAGTGTACTACTGTGTTGTGTTTTAATGTAATCTGCTATAAAAATGGGATATGCTAGATTATTTTTCAATTCATATGGGACGAATTAATTATCATTGATTTACCTTCGTAATATGAACACCTATCACTGATGGGTGACCTTGACGGTGACCTAGCTGGTGACCATATTGGTGACATTGACGGCGATCTTGCCGGGGATCTCCCTGATGACCTTGACCCCACAGCAAATAAGCTAGCAGCAAATCGTATTCCATCTATATCGCTATAGTTATACATTTTTCTCTTAATGTCACATGATTTTTTTTCTTCAATATTTCATTAACATATTTTTATTATATGTTTACCATTATTTTTATTTTAATCACTAAAATGAAAGCTTGAACATTTTAATCCAAGTGCATTTATTTGTAACTGCGTGTTGTATTTTCAAATTTCATGAGGCACATATCCGGTAAAATGTTCTTCGTTTAAGTCACATGTTAAGACATTATTGAAATTATACACTTTCACTGTGAACAACTCTTTTATATATACGTACACCAGCTGCTGTATCTCCATTGATTAAGTCTGATGATACAATATATGTAAGATATCATTTTAGGTACTCTGTAATCATTTAAAAATCACAATATAAACAATGATTTTAAAACCCACTGATAGCAAATATATACCTTTATACACTTTAATAGCTTGCTCATTGAACACAATGGGGCTTCTTTATTATTGCTGCTTTTTTGTTGTTGTTGTGTTTTGTTGCTGTGTGTTTTTTTCAACTGTTGTTTTTTGTTGCTGTTTGTTTTGCTTTTTCAGCAGTTTTATATTTATTTTTGTTGTTGTTGTTGTTATTTTGTTGTTTTTGTATGGTTTGCTTGGTTTTCGTTAAGAATTAGTAAGAGAAGTCTTTTCTTATTACAAATTAAATGTGATCTGATTTGTAGTTAAATAAAGTGTTAAAGAGCATAAGCATATAAGTTTAAACTTATAAATAGTAGTACTAACATTCACCATAAAGTATGCCCACACACACACAAGCGCACACACACGCACACACACGCACACACAAACACACACACGCGAATAATTGGGGTTGTTCACATTAGTTAATACAAATTACAGCTATATGAAACAAAAATACAAAACTAAAATATAAGTATATTTATATAATTATGTCACTTTATTAATCCACTGAAGAAGTTTGAAACATATAGCCATAGGACGTGTGTATAAAGATTACGAGCGGTTTATATGTGCAATGTATTTATAAGAAAAGCTCCCAAGTGGATATTTGAATGTTTTATTCACAAATTTCAAAATCGTAATCTTCATTATTAGATAAATACACATTGAAAAGACTTTATTATCAAATTACAAAACAGAAAATTTGAGGAGCTCCATACTACACATGACTTTAACGTACATGCAATTATCTTTTTTTTTTAAACGTTTATAAGAGTGATGTTGTCAGTGTGTTCATCAATATCTTTGTCTGTCTGTCTGTCTGTCTGTCTGTCTGTCTGCCTGTCTCTTGGAGCTCAAACATTGTATGAGTTCTACTTACATTTTTGGGAAATATGTTAAAATGTTCCCTAGATGTGCGTCTTTTCTTATTCACCGAAGTTTCTTGTTTCCTTTTCATATTGGTTCATAAAATATTTTATATATTTTATAAATTTTATCTATATGTGTTTAACAATGTTAATGAAGCAAGTTATATATCTAGGTACTAATTGACTTACACATATTCAATATTTTACTTATTAACCATTTTATTACCTATACTTACATTACATATTTGACCAACTTATTTTGCGTGTTTTAGTCTACTTTATCATCATATTGCGAGACAATTGAAGAGTTTTCCATTTATTTTATTATCTTATAGTCTACTTTCTCGTATCTTATATTAAAACACAGAGGGTACAAATATGCTAACTAAATAGATAAAGCATAAACATTTTCATTCAAGTGGCGTTTGATGGATATTTCACGAAAGTCAGTCTATTTTATTACAAAGCCCTATTTCACACTAAATGGTACTTTTAAATAGACTTTGTTTCAACAGTAATAACTCTTTTTTTTTATTATTTTTGGATTGGATCTTGGCACGCAAGTTTAATGCATTTATCAAATACCTATCTGAAGTAAAATTTACGATTGCCTTTGTTACAATATTTTAACATGACAGTAGATTATATATATCTGACACGGCTGCGGCGTGCCGATTTTTCGTGCGATTTTTCTATGAAAGAAAGAAAGTCATGAGCGGGAAATTATACATAGAAAAATCGCACGAAAAATCGGCACGCCGCAGCCGGAACTCGAACCACGGGTCTCTGGAATGCCGGTCCAGTATCCAAAGCGGCCGTTGAGTCTTCTTCATGCTAATTGGCCTTAAGTTATTTTTAGCTTTATTGTGACGTCAGTGATGTCAATCTTTAATGTTTTAGTTCTAACAAATGAAGGTCAAACCTAAATAGCAGAAGACATTTGATGAAGACACGAAAGTTTGTAGAAAATAAACTTGTGGCGTACAGAAGATCTTACAAGCTGACCTGGGCACAGTAACGGAGAGCAGTCAAAGATACAGGACAGAAAAAAAACTAACTTTGATACGGTCATGTCACAACATGCAGAAAATATTGACAACTGCGAGCAGGACTTTGACAGAACTTTTACTTGGCGCTACCAGGACACTTCATTCATTATCAAACCAAATAATTCATATACAGACATAATTATCTTAGACAGTGATGGTGTGTAAGATTTAATTAACGCAGTACAGCCAGTTATATTTGTACTAATCTGCCACCTACTTTATGTCTTATCTTCAGTTTAGTTATAAAGACTGTTCTCAAATTACGACACCTTTCAAAAGCGATATAGTGGTGCTTTAATTTTAGACTAAAACACACAGTGTCCATTTATTTGTACACATGTATAACAACATAATTATATCGAATTTTAATCTGGCGAAAAAAACATTATTTTTATCACAGTTTTTGTTACAGCTCATTTCCATAATAAAGCTTGAAAATGCAATAAATTAGTGAAAGTTTTTGTCAGCATAAAATCATGAAATTACTGTTTAGTTATAATGTAATTATTCATAAACCTCTTACATTAAAACAAAATATCACGGTTTATGGTCATTGGTAGCCTACCATTGAAGTTTCTAATGATATAATGAAAATTACATTAATGAAGAAACAGTTTAAACTGACTGTACATTATATACATCATATATTGTAAACGGTAATTGGAGATTATTTTATGATAATTTGACTTATTGGAAAGACAAATAATCTGAATATCTGAGTGGTCTATCAGTATCATTATAAGATGAAATGTGACATTTGAAACTTGTTTGATTACATTTTATTTCTGCTTCATTAAAAAGAGAAATAAAATTACTGTTGACATGATCTACCGTGCGAAATTTCAATTGTTGATAACGTATAGTATTTTGATGATAATGTTCAATAGATATTGTACCTCGGTAGTTTTATACATTTATACATATATTGATGAAAAGTTTTAAAATTTAACACCCACAGAGTAGTATATAAGATGTTAAAGTTTTGTATTACCAACTTATTGATAGGGATTGCAACAATAACCGTGTTTTCTGTACATAAAAACAAATCATATCATAACAACATAATTTTGTTTAGGGTCTTGAATTATATATACAGGTGTAAACAGATGAGGGTCCTATTCTGCATAGATTACTGAATCTTATCATATTACATTAAAACATTTTTGTCAGTTTCATTATTATAATTATATAAAGCATAGTCCAAATATTTATTTCGAACAACTATATATATATATATGTAATAGCCAGTGTTTGTTTAGTCAAAATGATGGAGGGCAGGCATGGAGCGGAGGTCGACGTTGTCAATTTTTTAACCAGAAAACATTATAGCTAAAATTAGTCACTTCGTAAATCGGAACATCTCAGCTATAAATCATAATACTCTCGGACTTAATACGGCTGCCACGAGGTTTTAGATGAATAGTTCTGATTTTATTGACCTGTCAATTATGAATACATTATAGCTCTCATTTAATACGAGAATAAATAAGTAAAGGTAAAGGTATTGTTTCAATAGTGTCACTCCTACTGAAAATGCTGGCCATTTGAGACTTATGAGACATCTTTTACTTGCACACCATGTACCTCCCATCTCATAACACTATGCCAGGCTCCAGGCGGATAGAAATTGGTAACCATTCATTAACCACCTCGCGGCTCCCGATCCTAAGGCGAACGCCTTAACCACTAGGCCAACGGTACCGGTTCATATGGTGTATATAACTATATGTTGTGAAAAGTCACACGAACTTAATGTATAGATCGTGGTCATATCCGCAAAAGCAAGTACGGCCTGTTGAGTTATTCCCTAATATACGAGAAGGCTGGAATTCGATGCTTATAGTTTCCATTGCTTTAGACATAATTTTTCTATCACTTTACAGTAAATTAAAATGGAAATGGTCGGGTGCTAGAAAAATTGTCTACACGGATATAAGGCAACTAAGAAACAAGGCTTTGGCTCGTTTTGTCATTGACATGACATTTATTGATTTTAATCCGAATGAATTTTAAATATTGATTTTTAATTTAAAAACCATTTATATAAAAAGAGTATAGACTTTAGCTCTCCGTACTGTAACCGTAATCAATCGTGGTAGTCCTTGTATATCCGTAGCGATCATGCACAAAAATTTGCTACGGAAAAACAACCGTAGCGTGTCCCTCCTAGTCCTAGACTGGATTACTTGCCTTGTTTACAATAGAAGCTGGGAACCAGACTATGCTAGTCCATATTAAACCGCATTGTATACACACCGGTCTCAAATAAGACCGGTGTACACAATGTATTAAACCGTACTAATATGTACTGGTCCGTACGAAAACCGTACTAGTCCGTACAGATCCGTAGTCCACAAACTTGTCAATGATTGCCACGGTTTGGTACGGAGAACTACGTATTTGTACGGTTACCCTACGTATAAGCTACGGTTTTAATACGGATCAATACGGCATTGTCACGGAAAGCCACGAACGTTGAACTACGGAGAGGCAAGGATTAGCACGGTCTTATACGGTTTATTGCGTTGCAAGACAAAACCGTACGGAATGGCACGGTCCACCACTGTTAAGTACGGATGAATTAAGTATCATGTACTTTTTCAAGGGTATAAATAATACCTTCTTGTTAGAAACAAAAATATTTGCGGGAACATAAAATAAATGTTAATTGCCATTTACTGGTTATATTGAAATGGCTAAGAATGCGAAGGCGGTGGTTGAGCTGCTTGATGACATGCATAGATGTAAATTTATATTAATACCGTACTACAATTCATTAGTAATAGAATAACATTTAATGTTACATATTTTACAAACATTGGATCTTGAAATTGGAGTTAATATGTACATTGAACGAAGTTTCTCATAAGCCTCGGACGCTGGCCCTTGATTGGTAATAAGATTGACTAAAAAGCTTTTTACATATTTGTAAAACACAAACATTCACGATTATAAATGTAATTGCAAAATGAACAGCGAATCTTATCATTAAAAGAGAAGCAGTATTGATCAACATTTTTCATTAATGATTACTAGTCCATATCTAATCAGGAAAGAGAAGACATACGAGTTGGTGGACTAGAGATGGACTTTTACGAAGGCAGCTTCATGTGCAGTATGAGGCTCTCATGGCCGAACTTGTTGAGGATCCAGGGCCCTTCAAGAAATTCACTTTAATCGAACCTGATGTGTCTTGGAGGTAGGACGAGATTAGGCCGAATCCTCTTTGCCAAAACCATTGAACTCTGCAATTCGTTTTCTATGTGTTCTTTTCTTGTGAGGCATTTTGAAAATGAGCAAGCAAATGGTTGTGGACGGATGTATAAGGTCCGTATAGATCCGTGGCAATTCGTTCTTCTACTTATCAATTCATTCTTCTCCGTATCAGACCGTACTTGTTCGTACTAACCCGTGCTTATACCCTAGCAGACCGTGGTTTATCCGTAGTGGGTCCGTCCTGATTCGTGTCGCTCCGTATCAAACCGTGTCGGTCCGTAACAATCTGTGTCTCTCCGGGGGCTTTTGGTGGTAAATCCGTCGGACTCCGTGCTCAAACCGTTGTGTGTCCGTACTGGAACCGTAGCAGTCCGTGAACGATTAGACCGTAGCTCTTCCGTGGCACTATCCGTGAATATGTGGCCGGGGCTTGAGTAAGTGTCTGATAAACATTTGTGAAGAAACAAATGCTTTCGTGACAATGCTACTTCTGTTTTTTCTAAAACTAATTTGATTTAGTTTCCCCCTTTCACAACTTTTTGTCATTAAAGAATTATTGACAGGTAATTAAAGATATTGAAATTCTTTAATAAACGACATACAAGACATTTTCTCTAAGAATTTCTGGTTCTTAACTTATTGTTATTTATGAAATAGTCCTTGCAAAAAAGCAATTTCAGTAAAATCAGAAAAAAAATCCCTTCATAGCGCAGGCAATTCTAATTTAAGGCAATATGTCACTATGTGGCCTCATTCTGCAAAAAATCCCGATACACTTTAATACTTTCACTGGTGTATGTCAAACCTCACTGCTGTCTATCAATTACTTTTTTAATTTAAGAAAACGCGAGAATATTTTTGAGTTCATTAGCCGGCCAAACTGGTCTCATTCTTATATGATATGATATAGTTAAGCAATACGATGTGAGTTAACGCTGGTGAAATAATAGAAATTTGAAATGTAATATTAATTTTGAAATATGTCTTGACTGTATAGAAATTATGAAATTTAGGAGGTCTTGCACCAATCTATAGAAATTAGAGAAAGGAAAACATATTGTTAATCCAAAGAAAGTTCGTTTCATAATGAAATTGAATGTGACTGCCATATGTTCAAATGTCCTTTGCATGAAAAAATGCATCAACAATTTAGACCAAACCAGTACTGTGAAGGTCAAAATGTTCACTTTATTACGGTTATGTTCAAAGGTGATGATACCAAAAAATATCAGTGTGTTTTCTTAATTATTCATTTATCCTACGATTTGAATTTATTTCATAATTATCTTATTTTTAGTTTGCGTATTATATCATTTTGTGATACACTATTTCTCTAAATATCTTAACATACTATCATGACAAATTTTTATTGCATTTATAAAAGTACATGACAACATGTATACGACGGCCTTAATTAAAAATCTCACTCACGTGATTTTGTCACTATAGACAAAGACAGAAAAAAACTGGTGTTAAACTACCATTCTAACACCACCCGCATTTTTTTCCCTATTGAACATAGAAGAACCGAAAGTGTGTATTATTATGCAGCAAAATCACTGTTGACGTTCTATATTTAGACTTGTGACGTAATCATTATATACATGTGACGTAACCATTAAAAATGCGACGCGCTGAAAATAAGTACGGAAACAAAACAGGTGCTATTTACAATTTAGCTATTATAAGGTACGACAAGATTTATTGTTAATAAATGTTATAGACAAAGAAGGAAAAAAACTGGTGTTAAACTGCCAATAAACATCGGTTAGGGACTACTTGTATATGCGCTGTTATGTTTTCACCCTCGATTGTATAGTTTACAAAGCATTTTAAAGCCCAAAAAAAAAAATTATTTATATTTTCAGTTCGTATAATGTTTTCTTTTCATACAATACCATAGTAATATCTGACATACAATAACGCCACATATTAGATTCATATATAGAGGATATTGAATGAGTGTAAGTTCAATACTGAATTTATTGCACGAGTTGAATAAAATTCATATTATGCGAGACTCTGGCGAGCATAATATTATTTTATTCAACGAGTGTAATAAATTCAGTAATGAACTTGCACGAATTTAATATTCTATTTATCACATACCCAAAATAAAGACCGTTTAAAGTGAAATACGAGTCATTTTTAATTGACGCGCCTTTAGTATAACGCTAACATTTAGCGCGTCTTTGCACTATGTTTGTATAACGCTAATGACATCACGTCAAAATATATGCACGGCCGTGCAATACCATATTTACGGAGTCGCAAAATCGGCACGTGTGTGTGATAAATATTGTTAAGGAACTCGTTATACAAATATTGTTAAGGAACTCATTGTACTAATATTGTTAAGAAACTCGTTGTACTAATATTGTTAAGAAACTCGTTGTACTAATATTGTTAAGAAACTCGTTGTACTAATATTCAATGTGGCCATACCACTTGACTTTTCGGGTACGGAACACGCCGATTTTTCACCCGATTCAGGTATGTTTTTTATTCATAACTTATTTATTACTCAACCGATTTTGATGAGATAAGGCGCAGAGTACCCGTTATTATATCAGCTATCCACGGTATATCAAAATTCTGAAAACCCCTGAATAGTTTTTGAGAACATTCGAGTACAGTTTTCTTTTCATAGCCTGGGCCGAGGGAAACGGTACACACTCATTTGGTATAACAGGCGATTTCTAGCAAGTCATATGTTTTTTGACATTATTTCATAGAAAAATACATCTGATATATTTACAATGTCCAATGTATCAAGTGAATGCAGTGATGTTTTAGCATATTTTCAAAAAGTTATGTTGAAATGGTACGGAACACACTGTTATTTCAAAAGATACGGTACACACACAATTTCTGTCTTTGAACAATTCTAAAATAAAATATATAAAAAAATTAATTTCAATTTTATAATGTGAGTGATTTTTTTCATAGTTATACATTTTATTAATTTAAACGAGAAAATTAAGAGCAATTAATATTTGGCTTTAAAATGTTAAAATTTTAGGGACGGATACGGAAGATATTCAAAATTTTGTCTTTGTAATAATTCTAAAATAATATATATTAAAATTTAATTTCAATTATAATGTAAGTGATTTTTTTTCATAGTTATACATTTTATCAATTTAAACGAGAACCCAGGGACCTGTTTTGCAATGTATCATAATGCTTACTTTTAATGTTTATATGTATTTGTGCACTTTATTTCAAGAGATCACGCTTAACATTTACAACCTCCATGTAATTGTCCTATTTAAAATCACCTAGGGTATGTTAAACACTTTGATCTTCACAGAATCAGGTAGTTGCACTCTATAGAAAGAAAATGTTGTTATATAATGCTGTGTTTATTGCTGTTTATTGTTGTTTTTTATTTCTTTTAGTTTAAGTGAAGTAATATATGTCTTTTTGCTTCATCCTGAAAAAATAAAACAAGGTCATGACCTAAATCGCTGAAAAGTATCATTACTTGATAACAATTTATATATATTTATATTTTGTTAATAATAAGCAAGTCATTAGGTACAATTTGCAATATCATGGTCATGTTTAATTCAATCAAATCACAGAAGGCGCTGAATTTGTTTAGGTCTCAGAATGTCAGAAAGGTGAAGGCTGTGAGATTGTTAACCACTTTGTTTTTGTATAGTGCCACCAATGTTGTTTCTAGTGTCATAACTGT
Organism: Ruditapes philippinarum; assembly: GCF_026571515.1. Taxonomy (NCBI): domain Eukaryota; kingdom Metazoa; phylum Mollusca; class Bivalvia; order Venerida; family Veneridae; genus Ruditapes; species Ruditapes philippinarum. The sequence continues at coordinate 93,215 of NW_026859315.1, forward strand.
AGTAAATTGGCTATAAGGCTTATTGCAACACTGATATGTAATTCATTGTTTATTTGTCTTTAACAATTAAAAAAAACAACAAAAACATGAGTTGCCTTAACTTGGATTTGAACTCAGGACATCTCTCTTCCTAAACGAGCGTGTAACCCCTCGACCACGGGGAAGTTATAAGATAACAGCCTGAAGAAAACCATATCGTTCTAAATTAGGGTTTGTAACCCTTATTAATTTCGTTTGACACTGATGTAAATAATCATGGAGCTTAATATTACATGTATATCTGTAAAGAATTACATAATATTTGAAATCTTTGACCAATCGGGAACTACTTTTTCTTCTCCCGAGAAGGCTTGAAAATTAATGCGCCTGTCATTTGACAATCTTAACAGAGTGATCCCCCCTTATTTTTAAGCGTTAGAGTACATATAAAGGTAAGTAACCGCTTCCAGGTGTTCGGACAACTTTCTTATTTTGCAAATAAGCATATCAGAGCCTGAAATTTCGCTATCATTATTTGTTTGGTCTGACGACCCAAACAAATAAAAATGTAGTCGCCATTGCTTAATTGCTTTTAAATGTTTAAAGGCATGAAGCTTTAAAAATAACTTTTAATTCATGTAATTAGGTCATTTTTTGTTTAGTTTTTACGGCTCAAAAAACTGACATTATCATGTGGCGACTTTCGAGTTTTACAAGTGCCCCTTTGGGTATAAATAAAGGAACGAACGGGCACCTGAGTAAAACGACCGACATTCTGTACGGTAGTAAGAAAACTTTCTCACATAAAAAAATCAAAACATCGAAGTCACTTGTGGTAACGTACCTACTTCATGTAGTATATAAAACAGAACGCAGCCTCAAAAATCCATGGCATTTGATTGACAAAATGTGTATTATTAAAATATCATTTTATTTTTAACACAAACACGCAAGCACACACATCCATGAATTCAAGTGTTAAATGCATCTTGAAATGAAAGTCCAAGATAGGCATAATTTTACCAAATTTCCTAACATGTATATCCTTACATGTATATGTAACAAGGTTACCTTGTATAAACTACGTTACGATACATAACAGGTCTTGTTCCCATATGGGTTTTTCAAATAATCAAATAATTAATTTTGATAGCACGTAAAACTGCGAAATATATTTGTCCATATGTAGATAATTTGACAATTTAGATACATGCAGTTAGTTTGGGACCCTGGCAGATGATTCATACCAAATATCATGTGGCCGAAAAAAACTTTAAACTTTCCGTGATTTAAAAAATCCACTTACATCAAAACCAGCGTTTTTTCTCCAAATTCGATTATTTAAACAACATTTTGCAAGGAACATATATTTCCAACTTACTCCTTTACTTCTTGTTTGTTTATATATTCATACTACGTTTAGACAGTCATTTATTTATTCGAACAAGCAAATTAAATGAAATAATAATCGCACATAACAGATGTCCATGAATTTCACAATTCGTTTTAAAATCCAAAAGAATATACCTAATTAGTTCAAATGAAAATCAAAACAAAACAAAATTTTGAATATCTTCCGTATCCGTCCCTAAAATTTTAACATTTTAAAGCCAAATATTAATTGCTCAACATATAAAATCGAATTTTGAGCAACGTACTCTCAAAATGTTCTTTTATTTTTTAAATAATCCTGTTTACATCAAACTGTAGGCATAATGATACTTTGCAAAACAGGTCCCAAGGTTCTCGTTTAAATTGATAAAATGTATAACTATGAAAAAAAATCACTCACATTATAATTGAAATTAATTTTTTTTATATATTTTATTTTAGAATTGTTCAAAGACAGAAATTGTGTGTGTACCGTATCTTTTGAAATAACAGTGTGTTCCGTACCATTTCAACATAACTTTTTGAAAATATGCTAAAACATCACTGCATTCACTTGATACATTGGACATTGTAAATATATCAGATTTAATATGTATTTTTCTATGAAATAATGTCAAAAAACATATGACTTGCTAGAAATCGCCTGTTATACCAAATGAGTGTGTACCGTTCCCCTCGGCCCAGGCTATGAAAAGAAAACTGTACTCGAATGTTCTCAAAAACTATTCAGGGGTTTTCAGAATTTTGATATACCGTGGATAGCTGATATAATAACGGGTACTCTGCGCCTTATCTCATTAAAATCGGTTGAGTAATAAATAAGTTATGAATAAAAAACATACCTGAATCGGGTGAAAAATCGGCGTGTTCCGTACCCGAAAAGTCACGTGGTATGGCCACATTGATATTGTTAAGAAACTCATCGTACTAATATTGTTAAGAAACTCGTTGTACTAATATTGTTAAGAAACTCATTGAATTTATACTTGTTAAGAAACTCATTGTACTAATATTGTTAAGAAACACGTTGTACTAATATTGTTAAGAAACTCATTGTACTAATATTGTTAAGAAACTCGTTGTTCTAATATTGTTAAGGAACTCATTGAACTAATACTTGTTAAGAAACTCATTGTACTAATATTGTTAAGAAATTCGTTGTACTAATATTGTTAAGAAACTCGTTGTACAAATATTGTTAAGAAACTCATTGAACTAATACTTGTTAAGAAACTCGTTGTACTAATATTGTTAAGAAACTCGTTGTACTAATATTGTTAAGAAACTCATTGTACTAATATTGTTAAGAAACTCATTGTACTAATATTGTTAAGAAACTCATTGTACTAATATTGTTAAGAAACTCATTGTACTAATATTGTTAAGAAACTCATTGTACTAATATTGTTAAGAAACTCATTGTACTAATATTGTTAAGAAACTCATTGAACTAATACTTGTTAAGAAACTCATTGTACTAATATTGTTAAGAAACTCGTTGTACTAATATTGTTAAGAAACTCGTTGTACTAATATTGTTAAGAAACTCATTGTTCTAATATTGTCAAGAAACTCGTTGTTCTAATATTGTTAAGAAACAAGTTGTACATAAATTGTTAAGAAACTAATTGAACTAATACTTGTTAAGAAACTCGTTGTACTAATATTGTTAAGAAACTCATTGTACTAATATTGTTAAAAAAACTCGTTGTTCTAATATTGTTAAGGAACTCATTGAACTAATACTTGTTAAGAAACTCATTGTACTAATATTGTTAAGAAACTCGTTGTACTAATATTGTTAAGAAACTCATTGTACTAATATTGTTAAGAAACTCATTGAACTTATACTTGTTAAGAAACTCATTGTACTTATACTTGTTAAGAAACTCATTGTACATATACTTGTTAAGAAACTCGTTGTACATATACTTGTTAAAAAACTCGTTGTACATATACTTGTTAAGAAACTCGTTGTACTTATACTTGTTAAGAAACTCATTGTACATATACTTGTTAAAAAACTCGTTGTACATATACTTGTTAAAAAACTCGTTGTACATATACTTGTTAAGAAACTCGTTGTACTTATACTTGTTAAGAAACTCATTGTACATATACTTGATAAGAAACTCATTGTACTTATACTTGTTAAGAAACTCGTTGTACATATACTTGTTAAGAAACTCGTTGTACTTATACTTGTTAAGAAACTCATTGTACATATACTTGTTAAAAAACTCGTTGTACATATACTTGTTAAAAAACTCGTTGTACATATACTTGTTAAGAAACTCGTTGTACTTATACTTGTTAAGAAACTCATTGTACTTATACTTTATAAGAAACTCATTGTACATATACTTGATAAGAAACTCATTGTACTTATACTTGTTAAGAAACTCGTTGTACATATACTTGTTAAGAAACTCGTTGTACTTATACTTGTTAAGAAACTCATTGTACATATACTTGTTAAAAAACTCGTTGTACATATACTTGTTAAAAAACTCGTTGTACATATACTTGTTAAGAAACTCGTTGTACTTATACTTGTTAAGAAACTCATTGTACTTATACTTGATAAGAAACTCATTGTACTTATACTTGTTAAAAAACTCGTTGTACATATACTTGTTAAAAAACTCGTTGTACATATACTTGTTAAGAAACTCGTTGTACTTATACTTGTTAAGAAACTCATTGTACTTATACTTGTTAAGAAACTCATTGTACTTATACTTGATAAGAAACTCATTGTACTAATACTTGTTAAGAAACTCATTGTACTAATATTGTTAAGAAACTTATTGTACTAATATTGTTAAGAAACTCATTGTACTAATACTTGTTAAGGAAGTCATTGAACTTGAACATACATAGAATAAAATAAACACCTGCGTACCACGTACTTGAAAGTAACACTAAACATGTACTCTAAACTCGTGTTTCAGAGACAGAAACAGCGTTATTCTCGTAATGAAAATAAAGCTACATATATAAGTTGTAAACATTAATGGAAAAACAAATGTATGTATAAGTTAAAAATCTTGTTCAACATATATAAAATGTAAATTTTACATTGCTACTTACCAAGTTTTCTGAACTTTGACCTTGAAAATTCTCCCTCTTTGAAAAGCATATCTTAAAAAGTTCCTACAACTTCCAAGTCAACTGTGGAATAATCATATTTGATAATGTAACTATGACGATGGATAAATGAAACTTTATCTATATAAAATATGTGATGGTATATTCCAAGCAAACGTATCTGATACAAAAGTTCAAAAAAGTTTGTATATAAATCAAACTCTCATCTTGGTAAACGACCATAGATTAGCATATTCACAGCAAAATAATAAAAGAATTAGTAAGTGTTCGGTCAAAAATACAGAACGTGATTCCGCAACACGGTGTTATGTCCAATATCTGATTTCCATGAAACGTTCTAACTACACTTGAGTGATAGCTTGTGATTAATTACATTCACAAATAATATGCGACATAGGAAAAAACATCATTAGAAAAATATATCATTTGAAAATGTCGAGACATGTGGTTTAGGTTTATTAGGAAAGTGTACATTAGTTCATCGTATACATGAACTTATCAACATCAAGTTTAAATATAATTTATGGTGGCTGATTCAGTACGCTTTTGTGCTCTAGTTGGCGTTAGCGATAACACGACAAAGCGCCAAATCATATATCATATAAATCTAACCAATCAACAATCTGCATTTGTACCTCGTGACCGTCCAATATATACCCGTATTGGATTCAAAAAAAAAAAAAAAAAAAAAAAAAAAAAAAAATATATATATATATATATATATATATATATATATATATATATATATATATATATATATATATATATATATATATATATATATATATATATATATATATATATATATATATATATATATATATATATATATATATATTGTATATATAGATATATATGTACAATGCATTGTAGGAGCACATTTGTCTCGGAGCACATTTGTCTCACGAAGTGTGACCGATGTGTTCGTAAACATTCATATTTGCGACAAATTGGAAATGAGACAGATGTGTTCGACACACAATAGAAAGGACACTCGAAGCACATTTGTCTCACATTTTTCCATAAAATTCATAAAAGGTAATAATTATGTTCATCTGTATACCGGATAGCAGCCATTGTTCTGTGTTTTCTGTATTTATAATACCGTTTTTAGGTCACTTCCGGTCAGTCAAAAACTCCATGCCTCTACATAGGAGTCATATATTAAATTTAAGAATATCCCTGTTCTGCATGTTACAATGAAAATTTCTACAAGTGCAGCATCAAGAACCTAAACACATATGCAGCAAGTCTATTCTTATCGTGATCAATTGTGATACGTTTATTTTCAATGCTTCTATAAATGATTTATGGCACAAGAAATATTCTTAGCAAAAACAAGGTAGTATCTAAGGTGGCATAAAGGGGACATAGAATTTTCTTATTTATTTCGTGCGC